>NC_048900.1:10148098-10266664 GCF_011077185.1 Oxyura jamaicensis | reverse complement strand
GAGCGATTCCCAAATTGGTGTAATTTATCTGCTCTCCGTTAGCAGGGTGGCTGCTGCCGGCACCGCCGCTCGCGCGCCTCGTCCCTCGAGTCCCGGCGGGGACGGCAGCGGCTGGGCCCGGGGGCTGGTGGGCTCCCAGCCCCGGCCAAAACCCGTCCCCCTTGTCCGTGGTGCTCTCGGGGGGGCTGATGTGAATTTTGGGAAGTTCTCCCCGGCTGCAGCGACGTCCTAACCTCCCCCTCCCCCCTTTTCTTCTCTCCCCAGGAAACATGCTTTAAACTGCCACAGGATGAAGCCAGCCCTTTTTAATGTCTTGTGTGAAATCAAAGAGAAAACAGGTAGGAAATCAATGCTGTTCCTTCTACTATATATATATATATATATTTTCTGCTCTTTGAAGGTATTATTCCACAAAGTTTGTGCCCCCCCCGTCCGTGTGTAGGAGTGTTTAAGTGGGGAGAAATAACTCGCTGGTATTTAATGCTTCTGGCACTGGACTCGCATGATGTGGTTTGTGTCTGTAAGGGAAAATGCTGTGGTTTAATTTCTATTGTATGGCCGCTCTTTATTTCTTGTTTTCTGGGGGGGTGAGAAGGAAGAAAATGAAAAACCTTGCCATTTCTCTCTTACTCTAGTTTTTTCTTTAAAAATGTGGCACTGTTTAAAAAAAAAACCCCTGCCTACGGAGTGTGCGGGGAGAAAAACAGAATGCAATTGCGCAATTTTACTGCTGCTCCTGGTTTGGTGAACCTAAGGGTTTCTTTCTTCTTCTTTTTTTTAAAGAAAGGGTTAAAATGCTCTTGTCTGCCAATCATCCGGGGTAGCTCACATAAGAGCAAGTTGTCAGCTGCCTTTAGTGAAAGCAATATATTAGATTGTTAGTTACTTTAGGGTACTGTTGTTTTATGACATGGGGTGTTCTCAGGCTTCTAAAGAAGCTAATGACATGAGAGCGTTGGCTCTGCCGTTTCCCACTTTCCAGACCTCCTACCATGTACTAACACACTTATAACACATCCCAGGGGGGCATTTAAATTTTAAAAGCAACAATTAAAAAATAGCAGTCATCAATCAAGGGTGATCTTAAACAACAGATGCTCAGGAAAGGACATTTAGCAACATGCACCACTTATTTATTTATTTGCTGGAATCCTTCCCCCCCCCCCCCCCCCCGGGGGGTTTTTCATTTGGGGGGGGTTATGGAAATTCAGCGTTGGGGGGGGGGGTGACGTGCCCGTGCCTTTCTGCGCTGATCGGAGGTGATCAGCGGGCTTCTCTGTGCTGATGCAGCTGCCTCGTTTTAGCAGGCTGCGAAGTACTTGACTTCTCCCCCCCCCCTCCCCTCTTACAACGAGGACTGTAACAGTCAATAATTCATATCTAAACCATATAAGCAAGGGCATGACATGAATGAAAGTGACAATAAATATGATTGCGCACCCCGTTGATATACATTGATAGTTACACCTAAAAGGGGAACAGCTTTCGGAAACCTGAGGCTGGGTCTTACTTTCTGTTTTTTTTTTTTCTCTTAAATATATATAAACCCGCGTGGTGCGAGCAGCTGATTGGAAACACAATTACTTGACTCCTGCAATATATATAAAAGGACTAAGGGGGCTATTGTTAAACGTTGTTTGTGCAGCTTGTAGCCTAGACAAAGCACCTACGATGGCATTCAGCTCCCTGAAGTCCTTAAGGCCGCGTTGTCTGACCTTCCCGGGGAGCCGGGCGCTGGGTGGTTTCCTTAACGCCGCGCCATGGGTTCTGCAGGGGAACCTCTGCAGAGTACGTACAGTGTAATGAGAAGGAGCTGGTACGTGGACAGAGCTGTTTTTATGGTCTTTTGCTGTGTGCCTGCCCCCCAAAAAGGAGCCCTCAAGTTCCTTTCCCTCTTCCCTCCTCCTCCTCCTTTTATTTGGTGCTAGCCGAAGGCAGTGTTTGTCTGTGCTGCTGCGTGCTGCCGGCGTGCTGGTGCTCTGGGAGGGTCACCGATGAATCCCAGCTCACCTTCCCTAGCAGCATAACCACAAAAGTTTGGGGATGCGGAATCCAGGACCAGCCCCGGTGGCAGATGCAGGCGACGTCCTAACAGGGATGCTGCGGGCAGATGTGAGCTGGTTCCTGCCGGCCGAGGGAGAGGGGCAGGCTGAAGGGTGCCCATGGAAATAGAGGATGCTCAGGTGTGGGCTGGGGCTGTCTCAGCCTTCTTAAATGTTTATGTGTTGGTGTTGTGCCTGGGTTACTTGGATACAGGGCTGCGTCGAGAAGCCTGAAGAGGCTGAAGTGAGGTGGCTTTGGGAGCCTTGCTTATCTGCCCTCGGATACGGTGGCTTATTCGTGCTTCGCAAATTAAAAACCCTCCTCCCCTTTCCCCCATCTGCATCCCCAAAAGTCACACTTGGTAAGCGAGCAGAGGGCCAGATGCTGACTTATTTTCTCCATTTATTTGCCATTGCTGCTCGGTGGGCCCGGCTGCAGCAGGACGTGAGCCCCGATCTTGCTGGGGACGAGAAACCCGGGCCCGCAGGGGGTCTGTGCAGCGAGGTGGAGCCGAGTTCGCCCTCCCCGCTTCCCATTTTGCTTCCCAGCTTTTTTACGTGTGTTGTGGGGGGGTCGCGTGAGCTGTCGCCTGACATCCCGCTGGCTGTTCGTGGTCACCGGCGGGTGTTGGGAAGCGCCCGTGTGCGTGTCCCCCCCCTCCCCGGCCTGATGATGTGCGGAAACGTGCATTCAGTTACCCGCCGCCTGATTTAAGTGACTCCAGAGCCTTATGGAGACTTTACCACCGACTCTCGCAACATTATGGCTAATATTTCATAGCGTTAACATTGTCTGAGCAAACCCAAAGTGTCCATAAAGTTCTTGGAAAGAGAGGTCGGCTTTATTGGCCAAAGAGTTCCCTTCTGCACCTGGGCTTTTCGGTTATTTTAAAGCATTTATAAACATTTTTTTTTTAAAGCTCCCTGACTGGAAATGTCGGGTCCTTCTGTCTGCAGCCTGGAGGGGTCTCTTTTGGGGCGGTGTTTGTTTAGAAGTGGTACAAGTTGGGAGATTTGGTCCGGGTGGAAGCGTGGAGGGGAAAAAAAATAGCTTCAATATTTGTAGAAGTTGTCCGCGTTGGGTCGGTGTGTTTTCACTTGCTGTTGGCCGCTTTGTTGTGAGCGAAGGGGCAGGACTGCCTTCAAATGGCTGGCTGGCTTTTTGGAATAATAATTATGGAAATAGGAGGCATTGTTGTCCTAAGTACAATTGATTCCTCCGTCAATAGGAATTGAAATCGGAAATTGCATCGCTGATTTAGAAAAAGTTTGCAGGCAGGGGTAGGGGGGTAGGGGCTCTGTCTTTATGTCCTTTTTTTTTTTCCTTTTTTTTTCTTTTTTTTTTTTTTAAGCTGTTCCCTGCATGAGCAGAATAGCTAAGTAGAGGCATCAGGCAAGGCATCGCAGACGTGGGGTCCTTGGATGGCAAACTGGAAAATATCTGCTGTCAAAACGCAGCAGCGTCTGTTTCAGCTGGGAGCCCTTTCCCACTCCCATCTCGCTCGGTGGGGACCGGCGGGGAGAGGCTGAGCGCAGGATACGTGGCCGTTTAATCTGATTCCTCCTCCTTAAGAGCTTTTCCTATCGTTTCACTTTCCCTGCTCTTCTGGGGGAGGTGAGGGCGTCGGGCAAATGGCACTTCTTAAAAAGACCCTGACTTCTCGTTTGAAATCCCCCCTTCTGATTTTCTCGGCCCCTCGCCCTTCTGTGCCGAAGGGATCGGGGTTTAGAGGCAAAACCTGCGTCTGACCAATGGATGGGATTCACGAAGGGGGATATTTACAGGCAGCTCTGATGAGCCGTGCGATTGTTGATGAACGATGGGTTTATTTTTTTAATTTTAGAACGTAATAGCTATATAAGGTGCCTCTTAGTTACCTTTCCCCGTGCATTATCTTCGCCAAACTTAACTCAAATCAGATCTTTGGAGGAGGCAGGATTTTTTTTCCCCCTTCTTTTCTTCCTTAACACCCCTTTGTTCTCTCCAGCTCTGTGTTCAATTAACACCCCCATCACAGAACTGTAGTCTTTTTTTTTTTTTTAATGTCTGTTACTGTATTTCACTTCTGACACCTCTCTTATTATTCTTGCCTGCCATTTCTCTTTAATATAGCAATTACGTTATGGGGTTGCTTTCTTTCTTCCTCCCCCCCGTCCCCAAAGGAGGGAACGGGGGCAGCCGCGGTGCCCCGAGCGGGGCTGCGGGCACGGGGCAGTTCCTGCAGGATGAAGTTTGTGGCCGGGCGGGATGCTCATCGGGCTTCCCTCCCCTCCCCAGCCCGCCGGTGCTGTCTGAAATCCTGCCCTCCTTTTCTCCTGCCTTTCCACCGAGGTTTCCCAAGGTGCTGGGGAGGGTTAGGCCCCCCGCTGGGAATGGCAGTGCAGTGCTGCACATAAGGCTGAGTTCTCCTTCTGCAAAAGCTAATAATGAAAGTGCTGCAGCTCCAGCACCGAAGGATCAGCGGCCCTGCTCTGCTCTGGGAAGTCCAGCGTCGCCTGCCTGCCCTTCAAAGGGTTTGCTTTATTCCGCCCCCCCTTTTTTTTCAGCTGGAAGGCTTTGGAGGGAGAGGGGATGCTTGTCCTCGCCAGCCGGGCGGGCAGTGGGTCTGTCGGTGCGGGGTCCGCTGGCTCCCTGGCTGCTTTCGGAGGGGAAAGCAAAACATTTCATCGTCTCCTCTTCCCCGTTTCATCGTCTTCTTTCCCCGTGGGCTCTGCTGAGAGCAGGGCCTCTGCTGGCGGCCGATGCTGCGCGGGGAAACCTCTGTGCAGCTCGCGATTAAATTACTTCCAGAAAGCTGCTGGCTTTAAGGGAAAGGAGGGAAGGGGACGTGCAGGAGGCTGAGAGGCAGGGATGGTCTGCAAGGGAAGACGGCGTCTGGGAGATGTTGGCTTGAGGGGAAGGGCTGCGTCGTGCAGGAGGAGCAGCAGCCACCTCTGGGAGGGATGGCAGCCAGTCACCCCGACGGGAGGGCTGGATGGGCCCCGGTACACCCGATGGGTTACGGGGCAGCAGCCTCCCCTGTTTGGAGGGCAGGGTCTGTGGGGTTGGGCCTGTGAACCCGCTGCGAGTCCTTTTTCTGCGATTTTTCTCCTCAAACGCAGCCTTGTCCATCGGGGACCTGCCGAGGATGGCTAGCGTCGGAGGAGAGCGCTTGCAGCAAGAATTCCTCCTTTTTCATTTTGTATTTTCTTCCTCTCCCCTGGTAGCACGTGGCTGGTGCCGCTCTTTGAATGGAGCGGGCTTAATTAGTTTAATCAAAATCGGCCTCCTGCGATTCACCGGGGCAGGAGGTGGGGAGCAGGGGGCTCCGGGAGGGGGGAGCAGGGGACTCCAGCGGGCTCCTTCTCACCGCCTCCCCCTCGGGCATCACAGCAGAGAGGGAAAACCAGGCACGGCGTTACCACCCCTGCACCTGGGGGAGAAACCCCCCCCGAACAGGAGAGCAAATCTGCTCGGTTTGGTTCCGAGGCTTGTTTATTTTGGGGTGCCTGCTGTCAAATAAACTTCCCTGGGCTGCGGCAGCCCCCTGCCCCATCTGCTTGCAGGGAGGGGGGCGAACCCCCCGGAGATGGCTGCTGGGGATGGACGAGCTCGCACAGCTCCGGAGGGCTAGAGCAGGAAAAACACCCGCGTTAACCAGGTGCGTGCACAAATAGCTGCTATCATAAACATGTTGGGTGTCTGCCCCATGGCCACGGGCTTCTCTCCCCTTCCTTGTGAGCGGTCTCGGCGGCGAAGCCCAGTCCAGGGAACGAGATCTCGTTACCGGGCCGTGTAGCTCCAAACGAGAAACTCGGAAGATCTTTCAGGCCTAAATTTCTCCGGGGAAAATGGCTCTGGTTCCCTCATTTGAGACCTGCGAAGGGATTTCCCCTTCTGAGCGCTGGCTGCCTGCGAGCAGAGCTTTATCTAAACAGCCTCAAATGTGGGATTTATTCCTCGGAGCAGGCTCGTGCTCTCGGTGCCGGCCCTGGCGTTGAGGGCAGCAGCTGTAAACAAAATGCAGAGAAACTCCGAGACAATTTCATCAGTTTCATTTTTTTTTTTTTTTTTTTGCCTGTCACAAGGAAATTACTGCATGCAGCAATTCTTTAGGGGAGCGGGGTGGTGGTTTAAATGTAAATGGGTTTGTTTGCAGGGAGATGCGCTGGGCTGTGCTGCCGGTCGTGCTTCTGCTGAATCAGAGCCGGGGATTTTGGCGGGGAGAGCGGAGAAATACAGGATTCCTCCTCTGCTGCTGGTGCAGCACCTCATTTCCCCGTCCTTCCTTTAATTGGGAGCCGCGGTGTTCTGTTAATGAAGCTCTGCAAAGGAGTTTGTGATTTTTATTTTTCTAAAAAAAAGCTCTGTTAAGCATTTTGCTGTGTTTTTTTTTTTCCTTCCCGTGCTTTGGGGCGTGGGAGAGCCCAAGCCATTTGCTCTGTGCGCTAGAGGGGCTGAGGCCACGTGCTGTGCCTGGTCTGGGGGCTTGCTGGGAGGGAAGCAGGGCTGTGCCCCCCCCCAGGCAGGGTGCTCCTGGAGGGCTCCGCGCTTTTAGCTGAATCCTTGGGCTTCTGGGCGCCAGAAGTAGCGCTCCCACGCGCAGCCAGGATGTGCGCTTTCCTGCGTGTGCAGCACCTAACGAGGGAGCTCGGTCCTGGGCCGGCCTTTTGAAGGAGGTAATGTGATTTACAGCAGTGGATCTGGTTAATAATCTATAGCAGCTTCTGTATGCTCAGGGGCTGCTTTTATTCCCAGCCAGGTGTTTGCAGGCCAGATCAATACGTCCCCATTTGCATGGGGGCAGCCCATAATTTAATAAACCCAGGCCCTCCCCAGCCTCGCTCTGCGGCCTCAGCTTTCCCCGAACATCCTCGCGGAAGCAGGCTCGGTTCGGTCGGCCCGGCAGGCGTTGGTGAGGCGGGCGAAGCTGTTTGTGAGCACTCTCGGGCCTCTTGCTGCCAGTCTGGAGCAGCACACGACGGCTGGACGCTGCCAGGCTGTGTGAGGCCCCGATATCTCAACCCCTACCGAACCCTGGGCTGTATTTGGGACCTGGATCACCGCGTGGTGCTCCGCAGGGCATCCCCTCGCCGGCGTGCTCCAGAAGCAGAGGGCTGGGGGGGGGTGTTGGTGAAATTCCCCCCCTTGTCATGTTGTTTCTGGGGAGCCTCTGCGGGGATCCGTGCTCGGGACCAGAACCGGTGGTTTGAAGGGCTGGGCTCTGAGTGCCGTGCGGTGTGCCTCGGGGGCGCCGCGTCCCCCGGCGGTCCGCTGGCTGAAATAATACGAGGTGGCGGGCAGGATAGGTATAAATTACAGAAAGCCGTGGCCTGAGGAGGCTGCGGGCTGAATACATTAAAGTGTGGAGTCGCCAGGCCAGGGGAGCTGCGTGCTGTCGGGGTGGGGGAACGTGGGGCTGTTTGCTGCTGCTGGGGGGATCGCCTAGGCTGGAATTGGTTTGCTCCTACGTCAGGCATTAAAAAAAAAAAAAGGCACTGAGGAATTAAATCTTGGCCTTGTTTGTGAGCCCTGCCCTTGTGTTATTTTTTTTTTTTAAAGCTGGAACAATGTGGTCCTGAGACACGCGGTCCTGCAGCCAGCTATAAGCCAAGGCAGGGGACATGCTGGGGGGGAGAGACCCCTTTGTGCCCTGCCTGCAGGCTGGGGGACCGTGATCTCCACTGGTCCCAGGAACAATCCTGCACATCTCCTGCTTGTCATAAAGCGTACTGGCCTGGCCCTGAAGCGCCAGCCCCAACTCTGGGCACAGCGGTGTTTTCAGAGGGGTTGCTGCTCTCCTTCAGGGACATCCCCTCCGAGGGGGGCACCGAGAGGGGTCCTGCGGCTCCCCGGGTGGTTCTCCTGCCTCAGTCGTGTTTGTAAATCTGTCTCTCGCTTTCCTCCCTGCAGTCACCTTTTCTCTGCGGTTTCCATCGGTGGTTGCTAATCTCCCTTCCCCGGCCCTTAATAGCTTTCTTCAGGCCTGGTGCACAGAGCTGGGGAATGGAGGGAGGAACCCAGGCAATCACTTGGCTGGGAAAACCTCCGCATACAGATTTTGCTCTACCAGCTCCTTTCCCTGGCAGCCCCGTGCCGGGGAAGCGCCCTGCTCGTCTCCCCACACCTCGTGGAGCTGTTGGCTGTCTCTGCATCGCGGCGTTTCGGGAGCTCGCCACAGCAGATCGCAGAAATCTCCTCCGACACCTTGGGAGAGCAGCGCCTCGTCACTGTCCTCTCCCTGCCCAGTGTGTCCAGCTTGCACGGCCTTTTATTTATAGGAGAAGCCGTCCCCAGAATAGCCTTTTTCCTTGCCTTAAACTGAAGGGCTGTTTCCCACCCACTTTTTAAATAATACACTGATAAATTGGAAACCCTCAGAACAGGCAGTGCTGCGAGGAGTCACAATAATCTGAAATGATAACTTTGCAATTTTGCTTCAGTCCTGATGGAAAAACAAACAGCTGCCTCTGCAAGTGGGATCAGCCTGACTTCGCTGCTGGTTTTGTTTCTTATCCGAGTCCAAGCCCAGGAACTCGGTTCCTTGCTCCTGCAGCTCCTTTTCGGTTTCCCACGCGGCGTTTTGTAACTAAACATTTGGCCTAGCCTGGCTGGCCTGCCCGTCCTTGTTATTAGAAGAGGAAAATCAAGTTTCTCTCCTGGTTGGATAACATTTTCAAATTCCAGAGTGATGTCGATTAGCAAAATTAGCAGTGGCAGGTTAACCGGCAGAAATACCGTTCCAGTGGCTAAGTGTGCATTGTTCCTTCCTGCTCCGTGCCCAACTCTGGCGGTCCCGGTCCCGCGCGCGTTTCCGCAGTGCAGGGCTCCTTTCTTTCTGTTTCCTTTGACATTTGATATTTACAAGGCTGGAGCCAAAGCGAAAGCGAATCTGCCTATAACTCTCCGAAACGTGCCTTTCTAATTTCAACATGAATGTTTCAAAACCCAAGCTGCTTGTGGGTGTGCGCTGGCTTGTTTACACACATCCTTCTTTTTTTTTCATGCGCGGTGATTCTCTGGTGAAACATTAAGAATGATACAATACCTGGCGCCTGCTGGTTGTGCCTCTGGATGGATCGGCCTCCAGGTTTAAGCTCTGAATTCAGCTTTTAACTTGAGCGGTCTCTTAATGTTAAAAGGTTGCATTGTATTAACGCGGTCCTGCTTTTTTTTTTTTTTTTTTTTTTTTTAAAAAAAATGTGATTTATGTGGCACGGGTTGCAGATCTCTAGACAAAAGGCCCAGGCCGCAGGTTAAAAGAAATGAGTTGGAACTTTTTAGTGATTGATCCCGAGGTGGTAGCTTGGGTAGCTTCTCCCGGTAGGTTTTGTGTGAAGCCTGTGCTTTCAGCTTAACAGCCTCTTTCAGCAGGGCGTTTGCTCTTGTGTGAGCAAGTTATGGGCAGTGGGCAACCCTCCACCACCGTCACGGAGGTGGTGTTTTGAAGGGTTTATTGCCCTTCCTTTTAGAGTGCTCTTACTTATTTCTGATCCGGGTTTGTCAAGCTCCTGACTGCTGAGTTGTGTTATGCGGTTCCTGCTAAGACCGAGGAGCCTGCGCATCCCTGCTCCCAGTGCAGTTGCGTGTGTGGGGGAGCAGGTGGCAGGAATGGTGTTTTCGGTGAATGTATTATTCCCCTGGAAAATCCTGGCTGTTAGATATGGTCAGCAGATGTGAAGTGCTGATCGGTATCGGTGATGGGAAGGGGAGTTGCAATATACTTTGCTAATGGAGAAAAATCCGAGGAGCAATTCCCTGATTTACGCTTTCAGCGATGTGAAATGAAGCAGTCTGAAGCGCTTTGCTCAGCAAGCTCTTAGCAGACTGCTTCCTCCTTTGTACTTCATGCAGAATTTTACAAAGAGGCCCTTCCTCAACTTCATCACGCGAATGCTGGCGCTCGGTTTGCAGACACCGCTTCGGGAGGTGCGGAGCCTCCAAAATGCATCCAGAGGAACAAAGCATCACCCCTTTTCCCTGGGGTCGTTGCCTGCGTGGGAGCAGGAGCGAGCAGCGCCTGGCATCAGCTCCCTCTGAAGCCCCGGTGCAATTCTGTCCCCAAGTGGCTGAAAAGGTCATTTAGCGCAATAACACGTTTCAGGGCTTTTTTTTTTTTCTTTGCACTCCCTCAAATAGTCAAACCAGCATCCTTCGCGGGGGTGGACGTGCCCCAGGAAGGATTATCGGTAGGAGCGCCTGGGCTGGGGCTGCTCCTCTCCCGAAGGTCCCCGGCTGCTATTTGCACATCCCGGGGTCTGACTGCGGCTGGCATTTCCCCGCTTGGCTGGAATTTACTTTCTTCCTGGCAAGGGCATTCGGTAACATTTGCGCACCTGGGCTGCTTAATCTTTGGAGGGGTTGGGGGATATGGTGGAGAAGGTCATGGGGCAAAAGTGATCTTTTTTTTTTTTTCTCTGCTTTCTTTATTGGCAGGAGGCAGCGGTGCGAGCAGCTGTTAGGCACCGTGTCCTCTGCCTGGGTGTTAGCAGAAGGGGGAAAACGCATTACAGAGCGTGCTGCTACCCGTGCTGCCACCTGGGTCCTGCTCGCTTCGACGTGGGTCTGGGTCCAGAAGTGGTGTGGTGCTGGCTCATGGCCCGAAGGGGCTCTTGGGCTGGGGAGGGGGGGGGCAGGGACGATGCTCGCTGCCGTGTGTGGTGGTGCTGGAGATTTAGGAGGGGCAAGCAGGGATGGTTTACCTTGAAAAAGCCACAGAAAAAAATGGAATAAGATTAACTACAGAGAGATGGAGGTGCGGGAAGTCCCTGATCTTCCAGTGCACCTGAGGCCGGTGCTGTGCAGCAGGAAGGCGGCAAAGTCCAGGCTTTATTATTTATTTTTTTTTCTGTGGTGCTTGGTTAGGCCTTGGAAACATCCCCTGGTGAAGGGGGCATGCCCAGCTTGGTCGGATGCTCTGTGGGCCAGCAGCAGTACCAAGTGCCAGGAGGGGGCTGCGACACCGTGCTTCAAGCCCTAAAGGCCCCATTTCTAGCTTGTTTTCGGGAGCAGCACCCACGGGCGCCCGTGAGAGGAATATGGAATTGGTGTGGCTTGAGGGGGGAGCTGGAGGTCCAGATCTGTTGAGGTCTGGATCTGGAGCGAGTTGCCGGAGGTTTTGTAGGAACCGTGAGGTAAATGGCTGCCGGGAGCCGGGCCCGGCCTTCCGCCGGCTGCGGGCCTGTCGGGAGCGCGCCGGGTCTTGAACGTCGAGGCGTGTGGCTGTAGGCAAGGGCGGCGGACGGGGCTGCTTTATTGTATGCAGGCTGTGATTGAGAAAGGAACTGCACAATTAGGAGAGGTCCCTGCGGTTTGTGTTTGAAAGGAGCTCTATTAGAATAATTTTTGAGCTCCTGTTTAATCGGGAGGCTGTCTGCGGATGGAGAATGGAAACCGCTCGCACGGGCCCTGAGCATCGCTGGCATGTGTGGCAGGTCTCTGCTGCTCCGTGTCCCGTTGCCCCCGGTCCCTTTGGGGTTTTCCTCTGGTGGCTTTTTGCTTTGCCACGGGCCCCTCCTTGCCTTGGAGTCCGTCCCTTTTCTGTGCCTGGGCCTCGCGGGCTGGGCTGGCACCGGGGAAGGCCTGGCCGTGCCCCGCTGGGTCACACAGCTCTCTGCAGGGCAGTCCTGAGCTCCAGCAGGAGCGTGGAGGAGACCTAAATGAAGAACAAATGAGAACCGTATAGAGACAAATGGGAATCAGATTTAGGAAGCAGACGAGACAAGGCTTTGGAAGGGAAGGGGCACGGGGGCTGTTTGCGTTAATCAGTCTCCTTGGGTTTCAGGCAATGATAAAGCAGATTTGTGCTCTTTTAGCTTCTCTTCCCTCTTTCCCCCAGCCCCCTTCAGTTTCCTGCTGTTCCTCTGGTTTGCTGGTCCAAAAATAGCCCTGGATCCAGCAGCAATGGCATCTCCTCCCCGAGCTCCCACCTTCTGCAAAGGGGCTAAGCGGCCAGGGCCTCCTGCCCAGCTTCCCCTTCTCCTGGCTGGTTCTCCCTGTCCGGAGCCCATTGTCCGAGGAGCCGGGGCCGCCAGGGAGGGGGCTCCCACTGCCGGAGGAGCTTCTCAGCCTTTCTGGAGCGAGCCGTGGAACAGACTCCTCCGAAGCACGTTTTCTCAGTGGAGTTGATTTGTCCTGGCACACTCCACGGTGTAATTTAGAGGCAGCCCCTAGGGACTGGCAGTGCTCGGAGCAGATCAAAGTTTCTCTGCCAGAGGTCCTGGGCAGTGCCTCCGAGATGCTCGAGTTACCTCCTAACATGTGCTGCTCGGGGACGCGGTGGAGGCCGGTGGCAGAGGGAGGACCCTGTGTTCCCAGCCTCCACGGGCAGGTTATTTCTTTGCCTAGCTCCTCTGCAGGCGCGTGCTTACTTCCCATGCCTCCCTCTTTTCTCCGTGCTCATCGTCTTTGCATGCAGTAGGCAGATCTGTGGGAGTGCTGGAGCTGTATGAAGCTTTGGAAAGATGAACTCGAGCCCTTAATTGCCTCCAAGAGTCCTGGGGCACTGTGTTCCCCATCCTGCCTGGCAGCGAGCAGTCATCTTCCCAGGCAGAGAGGCCAGACCAGAGCTGGAATTAGCAGTTCCCCTGCTTATTTCTGCAGCTCCCTGTGTCCCATGCTGGGACAAGGAATAAAAACACAAGGAATAAAGCTCCCATCTTGATGGGGAACGTGTCCCCTGTGTGCTGCTGTGCCTCTCTCTTGCCTTCCTTGCCTTTGCTGCTCTGGCACACAGGGTTATTTTGGTCGGGTACCAGCTGGGGCTGTTGGGTGCAGAGTTGTTTTGCTGTTTGCTGGTGGGGAGCAGGAGAAGAGGGATGCGGGCTAACCTCCTGCACACAGCAGTGGATTGCTTTCAGGTGCTGTGCTGGGCTCTGTTACCGATGCGGGGTGGCTTGTGCTGGGCACCCTTCCCCTCTGGTGCTCAGCAGATCTCTCGAGCGCTGCAGAGCCGCACGTACAGTCGCAATAACTTTCCTCTGTGGCTTGGCGCGTCTTGCAGGGGGGCTTTGCTGCTCCTCGCTCGATGCTGTGCCTGGTCTGTGCTGTGGCTGCCCCTTGCTGTGATCCCCCAGCCTGCCTCTCGTGCCACGGGGGGGACAGCACACCTCCCCTCTGCGGCCAGGGGCAGCGCAGCCGCTCGCCGAGAGCTGTTCAAAAGAAAATTTACTGTGGCTTCACTGCCATCGCTGACAGCCCGGGAGGGACTGATTTAAGTAGCGTTTGCAAGGCTGCCACAGGGCTTTCCAGTTGCGGACTGGTTTGGCTTTGCTCCGAGGAGCAGCACGATGTGAAGGAGCCGAGTGTGCCCTGCGGTCGGTCCCTGAGGGCAGCATGGGGAGGGCGAGCCTCCTCCTCCTCAGCAGGCCTTGTGGCCGCAGGGACAGCATTGGCAGACCTCTTCCTCTGGTTCTGAGGCCGTTTGCCTCTGTAACCATGCTGTGGGCACTCGATTCCCCTGGCTGGTGCTGGGGCACTCTCATGCTTTAGGCTCCCCGGCCCTCGATGTATCCCAAAGGTCCCCGTCCTGTGCCGCGATTTGTTTTCCTGTGCTCCCAGAGAGGTCTGCCTGTAAGATGCGTCTTGTTGCTCTGCCAGCAGGCTTTCCTTTAACCTTTCCATGGTGGGGCTTTACAAAAAAAATAAAAAATTTATATTTTATTAGGAAATTCCCGTTTGGTTGCTTTAAAAAGCAAGCCCTTGTGGCTGGCCCCTGGCCCGCCGCTAACAGATTTGTTTGAGAAAAGGCTGCGCTGGCATCCTGCTTTATTGAACATGCCTCCTGGGAAGCTGGTTTGAATATCCTTCTGTCTCCTCGGAGCAGGGAGCTCTCAGGACTGCCTGCCGCCATGGGGATGGGGAATGCTCTCCTCTCCCTTCCCTCCCACCCCTTCCCCTTGTTCAAAACTTTTTTCTTTTTTGAGGAGAGAGAGCTATGCACCGTGCGTCCCGCTCCATGCGGCTTTTCTCTTTCCCCACGGAGTTCATCCAAAGTTCGTATCCAGACGATGAACAAAGTGGCTCAGACCTTTTCCTGACTCCTCACCCTTTGTCCTCATCACTTAGTGACAGACAGGAATCAAATGCCACAGACGGGCTGACGGGACGGGGCCGTGCGAACGTCCTCCGGTGGGGAGGAGGAGTGGAGTGGTCCCGTCTGGGTGGGGGCTCGCCTTTAAAAAATGTGTCCCCCCTCCCTGGGTAAAGAGCGGAGCAGCTTTTACTTCGAAGGGCAGAGGGGAGGTGCAGTATATTTTTTGGCAGAACCCAGATAAATTTCTAGCGACAATAGAGGTGGGGAAGGAGGACCGGATAGAGTTAGCCTCGGTGGTTAGCGCTGGGCGTGCCTCCTGGGGAAGGAAGGGGCTCAGGGCTGCTCGGGATCAGGGCCGTGTGTGCCTTGGGAGGGATGGAGGCTGCCAGTGCGGGGCTATGTGGGTGAGGTTTTCCTTGGGAAAGGGCCTTGGGCATTGCCCTCTCTGGTGGCATCTTCATGCAGGTGCTTGGTGAGGCTGTGCATCGCGCTGCATCGACTGTGCTGGAGCAGGACGCTTTTCTCAAGGACCCGGGGATGGATGCGTGGTCCCGGTGCCTTTCTGTTTCCATTGCCCTGGCTCGGTCTGTCGCCTCGCCTGGCTTCAGAGCTCCCCTCCGGGTGCTGGGGGGCACCCGCCGAGACGTGCAGGGCAGTGGGGTTTAGTGGCAGAGGGCAGCGGGGGCAGCCTGGGTCACCCGGACAACTGGCTTGTGCTTCTGGCTGCAGACTTGCTGCTTTCTGCCCAAGTCACAGCAGGAGGACTGCTTCTTTAGGGAACATTTGGGAGTGCTGAGGACGTCCAGCTCAGGCTGGCAGGGAGGGAACGGAGCGGTTCCGTTTGTCTGCTAGCGCTCACCGAACTCCTTCGGCTGAATCCTGATGGGTATTCATCCCTCTTTCAGATGCCTTCCCCACCGCTCAACTTCTTTCGTCTTTGTCATTATTTTTCATTACAAAAAAAAAATACAGATGGCAGGTATCAGGAATGCCTGGAAGTCCCAGAAGAAAGGCAGAGATTTACGGGGCGCTGTATGCCTGGCTCCTTGGGGGGCCCCGCTTCGGGCAGAGGGCTGGGGTCCCGTGGAGGGTAAGGAGCCCACGCGTACACCAGGTACAAGCTGCTGGAGGACCACGCCGTGAATATTTGAAGCTCCAGTGCTCCGAGTTGAAAGTTTCCATTGCCACTTGCCAAGGGCAAAGCAGTGACCCTTTTTTTTTTTTCTTTTCTCCACCCGTGCTGATTTCTGGAAAAGTCCCGGCGTTGCGTGCGCTGCTGTTTTTCTGGCACGGACGAGTGGCTGCAGCCTCCCGCGTTATCTGCAACACCCTCTGGAGCAAACTCCGGGGATGAGGAACGAGGCAGGGCTGGGGGCTTGGCTGCTCGGGAGCCGTCCCGCTGGCAGGGAGATGCGAATATCCCCGTGCAGGCAAACTCCACGCCCGGCTGTGCAAAGCGTTGGCAGCAGATAGGGAGGGGAAGCATCGGAACAGGAATTAGAAGGGGGCATTTCAATGGTTTGGCCCTTGAGTGGGGAGAAGTGCCCGGAGCTGGCAGGTACCAGGAGTGCCTCTGGTTCGGAGCAGGAGCTGGCCCCAGGACACGGAGGATGGGGCTCGGTCCTGACCGCAGCGTCCCACAGAGGGGTCACCGGCGGCAGCAGGAAGGGGCTGGGGAGCTCCTGGCTTCGCCCTGTTTTGTTCGCTGGCTTTGCAGAGCTCGCGCGTCTGGCCCCCGGCCAGCTCTTGTGACTCACAGGGCTCTTCTCGTGCGTCTCCTGCACCCTCCATTACCTGATCCCGGCGCTTCCCGGCCTGCAGGCTCGGTGCCGAGCAGGAAGCTGCGCGTTTGCAGGCAGGGGCTGCGGGCACGGGACCGGAGCTCTCACCTCTGCTGTCATGCTGAAGAAGCCCTTTGCAATGCTGCCTTGTGCTAGGGGCCGTCCTTCCTGACCTGCAAACGGCCTCCTTAGGGGCATTGTTTGCAAGGCAAAATGAAGATCTCCTTGCTGCTTACGAGGATGAAGCTTGCTGGCTTTGTCTCTTCGGTTGCTGCAGGGCTGCCGTGTTTGTAAGTGCAACAGGTAGGGCCTGGAGAGGGATTGTAGCAACGGGAAGGACCTGAAGGCTCCTTCCCGTGCTCCCACACCTCTGGTAAACTCAGTGCATCAACAGGAGGTGACCGGAGGAGTCAGAACTGTGCACCGATGCTGCAAGCCCTGGAGTCCCCGTTGGGCAAAGGCAGGAGCGGGACAGGCTTGGAAATCGCCTGTATTGCAAACTGGAGTCTCCCGGAGTCTCCCAGCTTGCCAGTTGTGCCTTGATTTTTTTTTTTTGCAGCCAGCCCTACCTGCTCACTGCTGCAGGGAAGCAGCTGGGGCGTGCTCCCCTCCCAGCCTCATCCCCTGTGAGGTGCTTGGTTTGGCATGGTGCCTGTGCCGGCTGCGCCCAGCACCTCGCCACCACGGGCAGAAGGTGCTGGGGGGGCGAGGAAGACGTGGTGCTGGGCTCACGGCAGGGACATTGCTCAGAAGTAGTTTGGTGTCGTGGCTCCTCGGGGAGGTCTGTGTTCTTGTGGCATGTCCCCGTGCGGGATGTGGGAGCCAAAGGACGCGGGAGCCCAAAGGAGGCTCCCCGGCTGGTCCCTGGCTGAGGGTGAGCTCCTTAGGTGACACAGCCTCCGTGCTCGGCTGTGAGCAGCTCCACGCAGCCCTGACAGCTTGCTGTTGGCCCAGGAGGATGCTCTGGGTGACCTGATCTGGATCCGAAGCCTGCTGTGTGATGGGCGCAGGCCGTGGTGGCGGAGGAGCTGCATCGCCCCGCGTACAGGAGCACTCAGCAAACGGCAGGGCACGGTGGCCAAGGTTTAAACCTCCTCGAGGCTGAGCTTCCTGTTCTTGGGCTTTGTGCAGCGCGTAAGAAGGGGAAGGGAATCTGAAAATGCCCTCCGCGGCGACTTAGGCACCTAGGGTTTTCCACCTTTTCAATATCCTTGGTGTCCAAAACTTACCAAGTTTTGTCCTTGCAGGCTGCCCCGTAGCAGGAGGAGGCTGTGTGTGGGGGTCCCCCGTGGTCAGAGGGATGTAGGGTTTTGTCTGCCTCCCCATCATGTCCCAGCCATGCTGAGCACATTGGTGTCACACAAGATTTGTGATCCTCGGCAAGCCGTCCCTTTCCATGGGGACATGGCCAAGCCAGCCCTGGAGCCGAGGTCTCTCCCATCTCTCCCAGCCCCTGCTCGCCTCCCCCGTGCCTGGTGCCAGAAGTCCCCAGCGCTCCCCGAAGGCTCAGCACCGCCGCGCTTGGGTCCCGGCCCCCTCCCCGCCTCTGCCCCAGCGTTTATCAGCAGCCTCCCTCCCTTCCCTCCCTCCCTCCCAGGCGCTGAATTCTTTCTCCGTGCCGTCATCCTCCGGCCAGAAGCCGCCCGTCCCCGCTCTCCCTTCCTCCCGAACGAGCCCAGAACTGCTGGGCAAACATTTCGCCTGTTGTTATTACAGTATTCCCATCTGCATACTTAGTCATAAACCCCTTTTAATTCCAGCCTTTTCTGGGGCGGGGTTAAGAGTTCAAACCCATCATTTTTCTTTTGGGGCTGGAGGCTTACAAAAGCTGCCTGCAGCGAGATTGTTCTGGAGGACGGGCCCGAGAGTGGGTTTAGGGGGGGGGAGAGGCAGGGGGCTGGGAGGGGGACGGGGGGGTGCTGGGGATGCAGAACCCCCCTGGGGGGGCTTTGGCAGCGTTTGGAGCCGGGCTGCGGGGCCAGCCTTGGCGAGGACGCACACGGGGCCAGGTTGGTGGCGTGGGGCCCCCCCCTCCTTCTCTCTCCTGCGTGCCCGCTGGAAGGCTGGAGGTGGCCCTGGCAGTTGTGCCGCTGCTCTCGGGCTCCTTGGGGATATGGACACCGAAATCCCAAGAGGTTCGGGTCCAAATGTGCCCAGGAGAGGGGTGCAGCACGGGCTTTGTGGCAGCCCCACCACGGCAATGGCACTGTAACGATGAGAAGGTTGCTGCTGGGCTCCCCTCGCCCCAGTAAGCCCTGATAAACCCAGGTATCTCGGTATTTCTCCCCAAACGTGGGTACGTCGGTCCTGAGCCTACCTGGGCTGAGTGGGTGGCTTCCCTCTCCTCTTAGGGCCTGCCTGCTTTTAATTCCCTCTCCTGGGTGTTAGTGCTTCCGACCAGCTTGATGTAACCCCCTTGTGGGGTCTCCCTGCCTTTTGGGAGCCACCCGAAACTCCAGGGCAGCGCTTAATTCCTGCAGGAGGACCGGTGTCCGCATCCAGACGTGTGCCCGTACCCACAGAGCAGGCAGGCGGGGCGCTGACCTGTGCTCAGTGGGAGATGCTCCCGCCTGCTTCCATCACCCTCTCGCTTTCTCCCGAATTTCTCTGTGTTCCTGCCTCCCCCTCACCCCTCAGACCCCTGTCCGGAGCTGGCTGGGACTCGTGTGTCCCCTCCTGAGATGGATCCGAGCGTGGCTCTGTGTCCCCCTGTGCGCTGGGGTGCTGCTCCCCCTGCGCACGGGCCAGGGCTTTCTGGGCTGGCCTCGGAGGCGCTGCAGTCATCGTTGTTCCCTTGCACAGGAGGAGTTCATTTTTCTTCCCCCCAAACCCCTCCAAATTAAAAGGTCTTGGGGAGGAAAAGAACTGTGTCAACCCTGTTTGGGTTGACAGAAACGTTGTGCGGGTTTGTGCAGCTCAATTGCCCAACGTCTTGCAGCAAAGAAGGCTCTTTTTGCTTTGCTTTTGGGAAGCATAAAAAGAGATGGAAACGTCTCGTGTTTACGTTTGTGAAATTAAGCCTTCGCCTTTTTTATTAAAAGCATTTCTCTGAAATTTGGCTTTGGTTTCATATTGCAAAAGACCTCATGACAAATAGAGCTGTAAAGAGATGCTGTGGGGGGAGAAGTCAGGAAAGAACAGGTATTTGGGCAATTCCATGCCAAAGCTGGGACAACAAAGCTGCTTTTGATTATTTTTGTTTTACTCAGGTGCGGGTTGGTTTTTTTTTTTTTTTTTTTTGCATTTATTCAGCAGAGGAGGAGTGGAAAAGCTCAGTTCAAACTCCGGGTCACCGAAGCCCCAGCCTGCTGAAGGGAGAGGAGCGCAGCGGAGCCGCGCGTTCGGAGGCAGGAAAGGTGAAGCTTGCACGAGCAGCCTCCACGTCCCTCTGTGCATACCCTGCCCTTCGGTCTCTAATTGTATGATCGTGCAGCATTACCCCGTTTGGGCTGCACGACAGCTCGTAACGCCTAGTCCCTTCCCCTTTCCCCTACCTGGTTTCCTGAGGTGCACGGGCTGAGGGCTTCGTGGCTCCGTGAACAGCCAAAGGGAAGTGATGTGAGCAGCATGCTCCCTGCCTCCAGCCGGTCACGTAGAGGCTTTCCCCGGAGCTCGGCGGTCTTTGGGGGTGCCGGGACCTTGCTGGCTGTGGGGCTATATCCCGGGCGGGATGAGCGATCTGAATTTGCCTCTAAATTGGCTGCACAGCCCCATCCCCTGAGCTACCCTGAGCCGCGCTTCTGGGCGAGGAGATTTTTTTGAAAGCACGTGTGGTTGTTAAGCTGCTGGAGAGGGAAGGGAGCTTGTCACATGAGAAATGGGGATGTTAGTGGGAGCTTTACAAACGACAGCTTTTACAGCTGTGTTGCACTATCTCAGCTGGCATAAAGCAATGCGGGGTCTGGCAGGGCCCGGGCAGCCGTGGCTCTGGGGCCTTTAGCGCCCGGTAAAACTCCGAAGCTTTCATCCTTCTGGCCCGAGCAGTTCAGTCTTTGCCCACACCTGATGAGATGAAGAACCCCTGCATGTTAGACGTGGGCTTCTCAGTTTGCAGATGCAGGGGTGGCAGGGGAACAGCCCCGTTGCGTTTCCAGCTGCCCGCTTTGCAGGGCTGGATGCTCGCAGATGCCCGAGCAGAGGCTTTGCAGGGCGTGCGCGGTGTTCACGAGACCAGTTCTGCAGGAAGCTTACGTCTCTAAAAAGCACGGGCTTGCCCTCCTGGCGTGGGGCAGCCGAGCGGGCTGGGCCGTGTGCCGGCCTGGTTTCGGGGCACGCCGCCTTGCCAAGCGGTGCCGGTCGGGTCACCCCGCTGTGTCTGCACGTCTCACGGCTGCTCGACCCATTGCAGCAGCTCGGGTCGCTGCGAGGAGCGGCGGGGAGGAAGGAGCCAGCCTGTCGTGCTCTGCTCCGGCTGGGTGCAGAGCTGGTGGGGACTAGGGGATGCTGGGCAGGAGGGCGGCATTGGCAGAGTTGCACTTTGGAGCCCGCAGATCTCCGAGAAGCATTGGAAACTCTTCCCCACTTTCCCGTCCCCATCCCCAAGGTAGATGCAGCGCCGCTGGATTTGTGTGCTTGCAGATGTCTCTCGCCCAGGTGCCAGGGAGTGCGCTGCGACATCGGCCCCTGCACGCAGCAGCGGCCGGCAGAAGGAAAGCTTCAGGACCTCGGGGGCTGCACGTGGAGTTCACTAAATCAGGGTGAACTTTGCTTGCGCGTGCCGTTTCACGTTCTCCTGCAAACAGAGGCCTGGCTTGCTCGCCCCAGAAGGTCCTAACGTGGAACACGTCCAATCGTCCTTCCTTCATTAGTATTATTTTATTTGGGAAACAAAAGGCCTTGGGAGATCCCTTCCCTGCGCTCACCTGCGCCGTTTGCCTTCCTGCTGCCCAGCGCCTTAATTACAGCTTGCGAAACGGTGTGCCAGTAAATCCTGGGAGAGGTCGCCCCTGTCTCTCCCCGCTGCGTGCGTCACATTCCTGCCCCGGGAACGCTCCCCGGGACGGGGACGCTCGGTCCCTCCCAGAGCACGTTCCCATCGCCGCCGCTTCTTTACGCGCTCTCCCTTCTTAACGTGTTGCCTGTGTAATTGTTGGCTGTTTGTCCGCTAATGATTATAAATTAGCGGCCGAGTGTATAAAAAGTTAATGAAGTTCTGGTAGTGGAACCATTACGAGTTCCCAGGCTGGCACGTACAGGTCGGCTGAGCCGGTAAGAAAAGCCAGACACCGAGGCCGGCGTTTCAGGGTGTCAGGTTTCAGCTTGCTCACTCTTTCCTGCTGCTCTGGGCCTTTTTTTTTTTTCCCCTTTTCTTTCCAATTTTCTTTCTGTATGGAGCCAAAGTTGAGCGCCGGGGATGCCAAGAGGTGGCAGGTGATATTTGCTGTGCTACCAAAATGCCTTCGTGCCCCCCTCCCTCCCTTCACTTATTTCCAGCACGTTTCACCTTACCAAGGGCACGTAGCTTGTGTGTCCTCCTGCCCCTTTTCTTGCCTATTTCAGGCCTGGGGTCCAGCACCTGGGGGTTCCCCAGACCCCTCAGTTCTGGCCTGTGCTGTTTTTTCCCCTACACGGGAGCTTCTTGGGTGGAAACCAAACATCTCAGCCCCCTTCGGCTTCTTGCCTCCTGAGCATCAGGCCGTGACACCACGAGAAGGACTTCTTCCATCACAGCTCTCTGCTTGTGGGCAAGCTGTGGGAAGGGCGTTGGAGGACAGAACACGACTGGAGATCCTGCAGGTTAAAGCTTCTTGCCATCAGCCTCCCACCCCCTTATTTTTTTTTTCATCGCTCAGAACTTGGCAGGACTTGAACGGTGCGGCCTGAAGTTTCTCCAGGTGGAGGCAGATTTGGTGCAGCGCTTGCTAAAACGAGCTGAGTGGCTCGGAAAAAAAGGAGATGGAGGAAAAGAAGGCGTCCTTCTTGCTGTGCGAGTGAGATTTTGGAGGTGCCTCTGAGGCTCTGGCATCCCCCTCTCTCTGGAAGTGCTGTGGAAACTTGGCAGTGGGGTTGCCTTGTGTCATCGTCATGAAAATTCAGTCGAAGTCGGCGCGGTTACCCCGTCTGTTCAGCAGGTCTCTGAGGAGCCTGTGCTGCATTTTGGCAGCTACACCCTGTAGAGCGCCAGCTCGCCCTTGGCACGCTCCGGCCTGGGCGCCGGGAGGCTGCGCTTCCCCTTCGCTCGCTCCTCGGCAGGGACCTCCCCGGGGCCCAGCGCTCTGGGGCCGTTGGTTTGGGTGCTCTCCCTTTCCTCCAGGATCAGCTCACCTCCTGGCCGTCCCCGCTGTGCGATGCCCCTGCTGCAGCTCAGCTGGGGAAAGGGCTGTTGGGAGAACCTTCGTTGTGTGGAGCTCCTGGAGATGGGACAAGATCTGCAGGATCGGGGAGCCCTTGGGACCCCGCAGCCGGTGCTCGGTCTGGCCAACCCGTGGCCGGCGCTGGAGCGGTGGTTGAGTGCCTCGGAGAAGGTGCCATCCTTTCCACCGGACTCATTTTTTTTTCCCAGATGGGATTATCCACGCTCTTGTGGCACTCTTCCCATCTTTAAGGGTGTTAACACTAGTCTCCTGGCCTCGTTCCAGGCTGAACGATCGCTTTCAGCATCCCTTATTTCCCCCTGCTGCTCTCGCTCGGGCCCGGAGCTGGGCTTTGTTCCGCGGGGCTCCTGCCTGCCGCTGCCTGTGCTGCTTGGGGCCGGGGAGTGGGCTCGTAAGGTTGCTCAGAGGATGGCAGGAGGAGCGTGAGTGCTGCTGGACCTCGCAGATGTGTTCTGTGGTGGGCTCGAGCCACAAGCCAAGCTGTCTGGGTAGTAGGCAAGGGAGGCAACGAGGCCACAGGCTCGAAGCAGGCGTAGCCAGGCTGCTGGGAGCCTGCAGGAGCCTTCCTTTTGATTTGGCTGAGGTCTGGATCAGCCCCTGGCTTTTGGGAAGGGCAGAGCGAGCCAAGGAGGAGCAGCCCTGCATCCAGCTGTGAGCTTGGGATAGATGCTGGAAAACACGGGTGAAAAGTGGAGCTGTGTGTGGTGGTGCGGGCAGCGCTCGGCACGTGGTGGGATTACGGGCACACATCCTCCTGCATCCCCCGTGCTGGCACTTCCTTTTGGGCTGGTGGCAGCAGCAGGGTGGCACATGCATCCCCACATATAGCACCCCTCAGTGTGCTGAGGAGGGGGCGTATGGATCTCAAATTTCGGGTGCGAGCCGCTCGCTGGCAGCCCCGTGGAGGAGACGACAGGCAGGAGCTGCCGCTCTCCGTCGGGGACCTGCCCGCCACGAGCTGGCAAGGAGCAGCGCGTGGGGACGGGACGGGGTCCCCAGCCCCTTGTTGGGGACCCACGCCTCCTTCCCCGCGGCTTTTTTTCGGCAGGGCGCAGGCATTCCAGGAATTTGTAAGGAATTACCGGGCGGGTGGCGGCGGGGACGGGAGGAGGGGAAGAGCGGGAAGCCTCCTGCAATACGAACCATCTGGTCTCGGTCTCTCGGAGCGGCGGTGTCTGGGATAAAGGAACTGATCGAAAACAGACATTGCTTGAGACAATAAAACCGTATTACACGTTAATGAGAAAATACATTTGAGAGCCGAGGGCCTGGGGCGAGCTGGGTGTTCTCCTCCATTTCCTCTCGACCCGCGCGCGGCCCGGTGCGCAGCCCCCAGGTCGCAGGCTGCTGCTGCTTTCCCTAGCGCTGGGGCTCGCTCCCGGTGAGCATTTCCACGGGCACATGCACCACGATGCAAAATGCTGGGACACGCACAGGGTTTAGGCACGGCACGCTTTGCTCCTTGCTTCGGTATCAGCTGCTTTACAAGGGCGGTAAACAACCGCCAGGCTGCTCCCGGAGGGGTTTTCTTCTCCAGCGCCCAGTGTGAGGGGTGTGATGGGAATGTCTCCGTCTGCCCAGACGTTGTGCTGATCTGTAGGGACCAGGGCTGGGGCTGATGTCCATCTCCTAGTGGAGGAAAATGCGGTCTGGTTGCAGGCAGGGAGGCGCAGGAGGCAAAAAACACGCCATGGTTGCACGAAGGGGGCTCGCTCCCTTTGCACCTCCTCCGTTCCTGGAAGCCTGCAGGGCCTCAGGCTCGCACAGCTCCTCTCTGAGTAAATAAAGCAGGTCGGAGCAGGCATCCTGGCCCTGGGGCGAGTGGCACAGCCCGCCTTGCCATGCATCCATCCATCCCCGAGCAGAGCAACCTCGGCCGGAGCCCATCCAGGCTGCCCTGGGCCAAGGAGCATCTGGGGGCTGCCCACGAGCAGGCGCAGGATGAACTCGAGTGTACCCGTAGCCTCGGGGACCGCAGTGCTGCGCATTGCTAATGCTGTTTATGAGATCCTACAGGCCCTGATTTCCTCCTCGCCGGCTCGTGCATCCGCCTGGAGAAGGCCCTGCAGGATGAATGGGCTCTGCCTCGGCTCCCGCGGGGTGCACGGGCTCGGGGCTGGGAGTGCTCGGGTGGCTGAGGCTTGGTGGAGCCCCTGCCAGTGCCCCCCCTTGGGGTTTGGGGTCTTGGTGTTCCCGTGTTTCTCCTGCCCGGGCTGGGTGTGGGTGTCTGCATGTCCTCTGTCCTGCCTCCCGCCCCTGCAAGGAAATGTGGTTCCCTTAGGAAGAAAGCCAGGGTGGATTTTCACCTGGAGGGAACTTCTGGAACCCCGTGCATTGACTCATCCAGGCTGAATTGAGGTTGGGCTCCTAACCCCGAGCGATGCTTGGCTGCCCGCCCTCCTGGCACACCGGTTTTCCCCTGGGCTGACCTTTGCTGAGGGGTCTGGGGAAGGAGGGAGCTGCGGATCAATCCTGTGCTCAGCAGCAGCCTCTGTTTTTAAGCCAGGGAGAGGCAGGGATTTGGAAGGTGGGGATGGGGAAGAGAAAAGGGGCTAAGGGGGGAGAGAGCCTGGAGTCTGTACCTCCCAGCCTAACATTTTCGGAGATCTTTCTTCACCTAAGGCAGGAGCTAGGGAGCTGACGGTCCGCAACAATGGCCCCTTTTCTTCTCCAGTGCTGCTGTTTTCATAGTGTTGGGTTACATCCCCCTCGCTTTGGGGGAGGGAGGGAGGAAAGGGGGCATTTATGGAGCCTGACACAGGCTACATGATGTAATGTTATTTTTCAGTACCGAAACGAGGCAATTTTTCACTCAAGGTCAGCAGAATTTATGTCGAGCCCTGCCGGAGGGAGGGAGCCTGGGCTGGGGGTACGGGATGGGGTCTCCAACCAGTCCCCGCACGCCCCTGGCACCCCCCTGGCCCCACGCGGAGGTAACACACACGTAACCCCGGGCCCTTCCCCGCTCCCCCCGCCCCTCGCCTCGTGTTTGAACTTAAATATTTTAATTAAAATAGATTCTGTCGGGAGCGCGGAGCCAGGGAAGCCCGCTGCAGACCCTGCTCTCGGTGCTTGGGCCCTCAACATCTGTTTCCTATTGAAAGCTCTTTGGAAAGGAGAGCTCCCCCGGCCTCCCGCCCCTCGGTTTCAGTCCCTTCGGAGGCCGATGCGCAGGCCTGGCCTTCCAGCGGTTTGTCCTCCCCCCCAGCACAGCTAAAGTCTTGCTCAAATGAAAATAAACAAACGAAGCTGATTGCAGCGAGGCCGGCCGGCGGGGAGGCTCGCGTCTCGCCACATGCCTGCTGCGCCCCCGGCGGGGCTGGGGGCTGAGGATGGGGTCTCTGTGCTCACCCAGCAAGGAACGGGCAAAAAGAAAAAATAAAACTAAGTGGGCTCTGCCTTCCTGCCCCACACGGGGCTTTCCATCGTGTGTCTTCCAGACGAGGCCTTTGGGTGGGAGGCTGGTGGGCAAAGCACCCCAAAGGAGGCCCTGTCGGCACGTGGTCTCCTGGGCCTCAGTCCCGTCGCTGTGGTCTTCCAGCAACGTGTCAGCATGTTAAAATTGTTGAGGTTTTTAGGGGGCAGCTCTGCTCTGTATCCACTATCTGATCTAGACGAGAGCTTCCCTGATAGCGTTTGAGGCCTGGATGTGCTCCAGGAGCGCAAATAGCTGCGGTGAACGTGTGCCCTTTATTCAGAGAGGTGCTGCCTGTGGCAGGGATGAGCAACGGCCTTGTCAGCGCTGGAGTTTCCTTCCTGTTCCTTCCAGGCATGGCCTCTGATGGGCTGCAAGGCCTCTTTCCTAAAGAAAAATGGCAAATGACTGGGCCTGCTGGTTCCTCTCCAGCATCCCAAGTTTTGCAGGGGTGTTGGTACATTCCTACCAAACAGGATTTTGCTGTGCTCTCCAGTAGAAACATATCCAGAGGATGGACCGCCTCATGCCAGGCTGGCTGGAGGAGGCAGAGGTGCTGCGAAAGGTGGCAGTTTGCCCTTTGCTGAGTGACCCGGTGAGATCTGGGAGGCTTACACGGTGCGAGAAGGGAGAAGGCCCACCGAGGTTGTTCTGCTGCACCGACGGAGATGTGTATGTGGCTGCAAGCCCTCCTAGGTGGTTGTGGTCGCATTCAGGGTGCTGAGGAGGATTAAGAAGTCATATCTTGAGGTGGGGGGTTTGGATAGAGCACGCTAGAAACTTCTGAACTCAAACGCTGGGTCAAATCCCAGAGGAAGGTGCAGTGGGCTTTCCTGCAGCTGGCAATCGCCTGGTGGCAGGGTTGGCCAAGCCCTGGTAGCACGAAGGACGCGCTGGGTAAAGGCAGTCTTTGCTGTGGCAAGCACACTGCAGGTGATTAAAAGTGAAATGGCTTTAGGATTTGAATGGATTTGTTGTTGTTGAGGCTATTTGCTTCAGTTAGTTAAATCTGCTGTTTTGCTCAGTTAAATCAGCCCGGTAAAAGCTGCTTTCTTGGCTCGCTCATGTGGCATTACCAGTGTGCACAAAAGGGGTCCTGGTCCTTCATGGAAAAGCTCATTGCAAATGTGTTTTGAAGCTCTATTTTTGTAGTTAAACCTCCACGTCTCACCTGTGTGATACGGCGCAGTCCAGGGGAATGTGCACCTCCCTTCCTTTGATCTTTTTTTTTTTTAAAAAATAACCCGTGTATGTTTGCAGTCTGGATTCTCTCCCTCTTCACTCTGCCTCCCCGTCAATCTACCAAGCAAGCACACCTGAAATCCAGCCCCTGGGTCGGAGTGAGGAGCCGAGGCCCCATCCAGAGGAGCTGTATGCCTCCTGGCATCCCCGTCCCGGCGGGGTGAAGGCTGCTGGCACTCAGCAGAGGGACGGGAGGTGGGTGGGTGCCAGAAGGGAGGTCAAGGGACTGCGCTTCCAGCAAGGTCGCCTCTGTGTCATGCCGGAGGTTGCGGAGATGGCCACATGCAGAGAGGTCAATCCCCAGCCCTCCGGCACAGGGAGGGGAGGGGAGAGGTTCCCTCTGGCCGTGGTAACAGGGCTGCCGCCATTTGGGAGCGCGGCAGGGAGCGAAACCGCCTGGGCTCGGGAGGTGGGATGAAGAAGGAGTGTGAGAGGGAGCTGGGGAGGGGTAAAGGTGGTTAAAAGCTACGGGGGTAAAAGAAAAAGCTGCAGCCTGAGAGAGCTGATTCTCACTGCATTAAAGGGTTTCACACAGGGTTGTTTCTCTTCCTTTTCCTGGAACTTTTTCCTGACCCCTTTCGAATCAAAAAGCATTATCAAATGTTAGTGGCTTTTCTTTTTTTGTGATTGTTGCTTTTGGCTTGAAAGCCAGGAAGCAAACAAAAGCAGTATGTGCTGCGCTGACTGCTGCAGCCCCCCTCTCCCCAAAACAATGGATGGCTTCCAGTGTCCATATTTCAGCAAAATGTTATGGTTGGGGTGGCAGGGAAGGGAGACCGCTCTGATGTGAACGAATACATCTGCTTGCTCGGGGAGACCTCCTGGTCCTCTTCTGGCTGCTGAAGGGCTCTGGAGTGTTGCTGATCTCCTTGCAGGAAGCCTGGGTCAGGCTGGTACCTACTGCCTGGCCATTTTGGAGGGAAGATTTGACTAAACGGTGTGAGGAGCCAGTCTGGTGTTCCTCCATCCCCTCGGTCTCCCTGAATCTCCTGGAGCAGGTTAGGCACCTGGCGTACCTGTGACACCCACACGGCTCTGATCGCAGTGGCACGGGCAGCCCATGGCTTTTTTCAGAGCCTCCTCTGAAGAGGGATGTGGGGAATTAAGCCCCTTCCCCGGGACTTCTGTTCCTATAGGCTACCAACCGATCCCACACTCTCCTGCCCTGTATTTTATCTTCCTGGTGATAGTTTCCTGGCTGTGATGCTCCTCTGGTATTGGGACCAGCTGCTGTGCGAAGACGCGCGCATGTGCGGGACACAAAGGTTGTGTGTATGAATGAGTACAAACTCGGAAAAAGTCTTAACACCATGTTTATCTCACAGAAGAGGAATTTTTTGATGAAGACTTGCAAAATCATCCATCTTCCCCATGTTTTTTCAGCAGTGGAGTCACCCACAAGGATGTGTCCAACCCTTTTCTTAGGGGCGTGGGGGATTCGCTTCAGATGTGTGCGTAAAAAGCCCCTGGGCTGCCTCTGCTGAGCTTGTTTTATGTCTTTGTTCTAATAAAAAGTTCTGTGTTGCTTCATATTTCCAAGCTGTTGCTGTGGTGGCGGAGCTGTTAGCTCTCAGCAGCTGAAGAAAAGCTCTCGGTTGTTTCCTTCGTTTCCGGCCCCCCCTCCCCACCTCTGCTTTAACATCTGGACAGAGATAAATGCACGTGGGCTGTTTTCACTTGCTCTGGCTTCTTCACGGCTTTAATGGAAAGATCATTTCTAATTTGGAGGAGCGGTGGCACGGCTTGTGCTGGGGTTCACTCCCCGGCCTCACCCCCGATACCTCCTCAGACAGCGGCGTGTTGAGAACAAACTCTGCAAACTTGGCACAGGCAGGGCGAGCGTAAGTGAAAGCTAATTGGAAGCAGCCCTAACTTGCACTCTGCTGGAGCTATTTACAATATCTTTCATGCGGTGACTTATTGAGTTATTCGCTCAAAGGGAAGAAAAAAAAAATAACTGCTTATTTATAGCAACAGTGGTAACTGCTGATACATGAGCTGGCTTGGACATGGAAGCATCTGTCCTGGTCAAACCTTTGGCTATTAATTCACATCCTTCACCCCCCGGCCCTGGATGCATTGAAGCACGCAGGTGTCCGTTGCAGACACTGCTGGCTGTGTGTCCCAGTTGGGCACCAGAGCCCTTTCAGGCCTTTCTTTTATGTTTCTGACCGAGGTCCTGTGCCGTTGCACCGTCCTGGGCTGCTGCCGGTACCGCCTCCTTGCCTCCTGCCGTTGAGTGCCTGGTGGGTGGAAGTTTTTTAACGTGAGTTTAGCCGTGGCGGTTGCTCAGTTTTGCTTAGGCTGGGTGAGGGTGGTGGCTGGCGTTGCATCACACCGGTCTTAGCGTGGGGCTGAGCAGAGGGAGCGCTCCCGCTGCCTTTGGTTTCGGAGGAGGAGGGAACGTGCGTGTGTCCTGTGCTGGCTCTGGGGTGTCCTCGTGTGCTGAGTCGGCGTGAGCGGTGTCCCAAGGTCGGCCAGACTGGGAGGGCTCTGCTGGAGGCATGGTTTTGTGATGTCTTACCCCTCCCAAGCCAATATTTCATGTGTGGTTGGTGTACAGGAGGCTCGCGGCCAACACTTGGCCTCAAACCAGGCTGTGTGTAGGTAGCCTGGATGTTCAGCCCCAGGTAGGGGCGTGCGGGCTCGGGGGTGAGCTCTCCCTCAGATCCCATCCCCAACTTCATCCAAATCCCCGTGATGGGTTCAGATCTGTGACCGAGCCCTCCCTGACCCTCACTGGGATCACAGGGACGTTATTTTAGGCCGAGGAATGCGCGCCGTGTATGCGAAGCATCTCCTGGCCTGGAGATGCATGGCCTGTCTTCCCTGTCGCCCTGCTTTCCCGGCGGTTGCCTTCTGCCCCTGCCTCTCGCTGACTTTGTTGTTATTTTTTTCCAGCTCAGCACTAATGCTTTTGATGTTCCCAACCTCCTATCTCTGCGCAACTCCTGCCGCACCAGCCCCGTGCCTTTCATTACCGCGTTAACAAACTCGAGTCGTGCCTAACGAGGACGCCTCATACGTTATGCTAATGATCAAGAGACATGTTAATGATATTTTAGAAGCCTAATTAGTGGAATATATAACTATATGCAATTTGGTAATGGACTGTGACAAGAAGTTGTTAAAAGGGGGCTTGACAAATCCAGTTGTATGTGGCCTCAGACAAACAGTTGCCGAGGATAGATGAGCAGAAGCGGGGGCTCGGCGCGCGCACGGCTGGGCCTCGCCTGCCCGTGGCAAGGGGGGGGCTTCTGGCGCCTGCGCTCGTCAGCCTGACTGACACAAGCTGGGTTTTGGCTCTAAATTTCCCATTCTGCTTCTTGAACTGACGTGACCAAAGCTTCAATTTATGGGCACAGTAATTTTCTCTCTCCATCTGTCGATACCCGCGCGCGGCCGTATGAAATACGTCTGCGGCGGGGAGGCCGCGCTGCGGGCGGCCGGGGCTGTGCTCAACGTGCTGTCCTCCATGGCCTTGGAGGAGGCAGAGCAGTCACTGGGACAGCACCAGGTCTCTCGTGTGCCCTGTATCCCACAAAACATCTCACTTAATTGCAGCCCTTCCCTCCCGAGGTACGCATCCGTGCCCACAGGAGGGATCTGGGGCTGCTCCTGAAGGCACCCCCTTAGGTGCAAATATTAGCAGGAGGAGGGGTCCCCGGTACCCCCTTTCTCTTCCCTCAGCACCAAGGAGGGTATTTTGGCTGTAGGTACCTCCATGTGGGCGGTTGCAGATGCTTCTGCTCTGGTCAGCTGAGCAAAATCTGGAAGTGCTTTGTGCAAGGCCTGAAAGCTGGTCGCCTGGTCCAAGGCCAGGGCTGTGTTTGAAGTGTGACCACCTCGAGGCTGGGCCAGTTTGAGCCTTAAAAAACCAGCCTGGGTGAGGGCTTGAAGTGCCAGCTGGAGGGTGCGGAGTGGTGGCCAGCATCTCTGGTGGATGGACTCCCTGGCCCATCTGGTGGGGCTGTGGAGAGCACGGATGCTGGTCTGTACAGAGCCCTCCTGCTGACTGCGGCAGGACCCTTTTACCCTGCCCATTTCACATTCCCCGAGGTTGGAGGCTGCTGCTCCGTGTGTCTGGCATCTCTTCTGCTTAGCAGAAGGGAAGCCTTCTTCTGGCACCCCATGGGACATGAGAAACCTGCTCTCCCTTCTGGGCTCTGCTCCATGATCTGGGGCAACTTGTGTTGCAGCTTCCCGTGTGGGATTAAGGTGCTCTCCTCCGAGAGCAGCTGCAAATAGGAGCGGGGGCAAAGGGTTAACAGTGTTAATTCCTGTTGATTAAGAAGCAGTACCAATTATTAGACCTTATTTCTTGATATCAAGCCTAATTTTTGTCCTTCCTTAATGACTTCACGGTTTTCCCAGCTGTATCCTGAGAGCTGCACTGTTTCATTACTTTGTGCCTCTTCATATGTGTGACTTAGGTACCTGCCCTAAAATCTAGACTTTAATAAGACTGGATTCTCATTTCGACTCTTCCTTATACGAACATATGCATACCACCTCTCTCTGGCAAGGAGACACTGAATTTAAGGGACGGGGGGAGGTGTGCATGGCCTTTCTGAGAGTTTTCAATATCTTCAGAGCCATGTTTTGGTTTTGTTTTAGTTTAATGTGGGCCTGAACCGAGTCAGCATCTGGCCTTCAAGCCCTCAACTATCTCTAGCTTCTTCTCTTTGGTAGGACCAGCACGTGGTGCTGGGTGGTGATGCTGCTTCGCCTGGCGATGCTGCTTCCCGTGGCATCCCGTGGAGGGCTGGGGGAGAGGAGTGGGATCAGCCGGTCCTGTATGATGTGAGATGTGCTTCTGTCCTGCCGTCTGTCCGGGCCGTGCGGGTGTCCGTGGTCTGAGGACACCCTGCCTGATCCGTCCAGGGAGCAGGGATGGGTGGGCGATGGGGAGCTGGCCCCAAGAGCAGCGCGCTGCCTGCGGGGCTGCCTGCAGTGCTTGAACTGGGGGCTCGCAACCGCTTTGAAGCTTGGAGAACTTTCATCCTGTTGATTTTTCTTTTCCCTTCAAATATATATTTTTTTAATGTTGAGATTCTTTTACTTATTTGGATTTTTTTCCCCCTGCTAATAACTAAATTATAATGAGGCTCCCAGTGGGATGAAAGGCAAAAAAAATTGACAAAAAGCCCTCACAAATTATTCCTCTTCCACTCCCCCCCCCCTTTTTTTTTTCCAGTGAAATCCATTCTGCATAATAGCTCTTTGTCTTGCTCGCAGATAGGCGCAGGGGAGGCCAGGAACCGGAGACGGAGCGGCGGTGCTGTGCGCAGGAGTTGGGGAGTTGTGCAGTGGGGTTGGTGGCCGTGCTCCCTGGGGGCATCTCCGCCGTGTCCCGGGGCTGTGGGGGACATGGCCCCAGCGGGACAGGCGCGGGAGCCAGCTGGGTGAGTGCCCTTCATCTGGTGTCACCTCCCACGAGGGAACATCAGTGCTGGGTGAGGTGCGAGGCTGCGGTGTTCTCCTCCTGGCCACGCGGTCCTGCTGGGGTCCAACCACTGCCCAGCGAAACGGTGTCAAATCCCTCCTTTGGGGTGATGGTGAGTTACGCTCCCCGGGAGCTGCATGGAGCCTGGTTTTGTGTCTGAAAGCCTGTTTTGTGCCGGATCTAGCAGGAAAGCGTGCTGACCTCACCTTGGGCTCACCCCGGCCTCCCCACCACTAGACAGGTATAATAAAGCAGGAGAATCTTTACACTCCGTGATTTTATTCCACGGATCAAAGATCAAAGCAGAGGAATACACAGTGACCATAAAATTAACTGCTTTTTCAATTTTACAATGCTTTCAGTGATAAAGAATCGTATAAATTTAATATTAATTAAACACTTAGCTTTTAACCTCCTCCTGCATCTACTTTTGGCTCCTTGTTGGGGAAAAATTAATTGGGCATCTTAAATCTTGCGTTACTAAATGCTTTGACAGGGGGTTTCAAAAGCACTTAGAACTTGAGCAAAATATATCTGCGCCATCCGTCCTTCCACTCACCTAATGGAAAAACCTTCGGGGGGAAAGCGAGGGGGCAGGGAAGAGGGAAAGAAAAGGACCGTTTTATGGGTTTGTTTCTTAAAAGGGGGGGAAAAAAAAAGGAAAAAGGCATCACTTATAGCTGCTCTTGCGGTCCCTGCTTTAATTCAGTCCCCGCCACACTTAACACCTCGCAAAATGGCAGCGGCTGATCTCCTATTGCACGTGGCCCATCGATCCGGCGCTGCGTGGCCGTGTCGCGCGCGGCTCGCCGCTGCCGCGCCGCCGTTGTGCGGGGAGGATACAAACACCAGCGTGTCTCTCCCTGCCTGCCGCTATGGTAATGTGTGTTATTAGCTTCCCGAGCATTGAAACGCAGCTGCCTTTGGGGTAGAACCCAGCAAGCGGCTTTTTAGCGGCAAGCAGCAGCACTTGGTAAATGCGCGAGGAAGGAATTGCAAAATACCACCGTCGTGATCCAAACCGGAAAGATTCAGTGGGAGGAAAGCCCTTGGAAAGCGGTAATGTTGCAAAAGACCTAAGGAGCACAGCGGAGAGCAAATTAGATGTGTTATTTGCAGCGTGGCTTGGCAAAAAGAGTGCAGCAGTGGGCTTTCCGGGCTGGAGAGGCCACACTTGACAGAGCAGGAGAGATCTTAGTTCCTTTCCCTAACTGGGTACGGCATCCGTCTCCAGACGTCTTATTAATGCAACGGTGCTGGTAAAATAAAGGGGCCTGGGGAACTTTAGGTGTAAGGGGCTGAATCGAGGGGGTTCCCGAGAGAAATTCTTCTCCCTCGGTGGTGGAACCTCATTAATTCCCGTGACGAGCTGGGGGACCCACCGGCAGACCCCGTGCCAGCACCTGGTAGGAAACACCTCGCTGGAGGCCGCGGGAAGCTCGAGCAGATAACCCCGGGATGCTGAGCAGAAGGAAATCCTCTGCTCGCTAGGTGGATCGCACGATACCTGGCTGCATTGCTTCTTCGCACAGCGCTGCAGTTTGACGGCGTCTTTCCAAAAGCGTGATAGCAGCAGAAGACCCTTTCATGTTTAATTAATGACTAATTGTCTAGCTGGTCATCTCGTTAGCGTTCTTGATCTGAGATTGAATTTCGACTTCCCCCTTAATTTCGGGGTGGTTCAAGAATTATTTTTTCTTTCCAGAAAAAAAGAGTTCTTTCTCTCGGAGGAGCAAATGTTGCCCCGGTGTTTCTCCCTGGATGGAGAAACGTGGGTGTCCAAGGGTGAGGAGTTATCTCACGGGTAACCTGGCTGGGAACGCGGCGGTGAACTTCAGGACGGACAAGGTGTAAATGGAAAAGCCAAGCCAGGAGCAGGACCTAACTAGCATTGCTGGGGATTACACTGCAGGGGGCTGAAGGGATTTTGCAGCACGCCGCGTGGCTGGCATGATCTTACGTATCTCCTCTGCCCGCTCGAGCTCTGAGTTTGCAAGATTCATTTTAAACTGGGGAAATTGAGGGAAATAGAATGATGTGGTGGAGATCAGCACGGAAAATCTCCAGGAAGCTGCTCTTGTTTCAGATTTCCTTGAAGGTTTCCCAACCAGCCTCATTCTTGGCTGCTTATGTTTTTACTGGGGGTTTCGTACTTGATGCTGTCCCTGCAAAGGATGCTGAGCACCATCTGGCCCAGAGTACTGGTTTAAGGACTAACCATTCACAGGATGATTGTCATAGAGTGCCTGAGGCGGGCAAGGCCCTTTGCTGAAAGGACACATCCTCTGGGCACGCATGGTGGTGTTCAGGTAACAACGTAGGGCCCGCAGGACCTTTCCCGCACCGCTGCAGGCTCCAAGCGATGACTCTGGTGCTTCGTAGCCCTGTTTTTCCTCTCCCGGCCTCTCTGCACAGGGGGAAGTGGGGGCTGCGCCTCTTCTTGTGCTGACCCTGACCGCCTCATGCAGCGCTGGGAAGGTGAGCTGGGACGTGCGTGCCTTGCCTGCCAGGGTCCGGCCCTGTCCTCGGGAGCAGAGGGGCTGGCGCTCGGACTCACGGGCTCGATCGATGGATTTCTTCTAAAAATCTCGGGGGTTGGATGGGAGGCACTAGCAGAGGACCGGGCGGCGTTGGTGCTGCAGTGACTCCACGTGGGCTCTCCTGGGAAGGATGAGGGACGTTCCTGCCTTCAGGTGTGCGGGTAAATCCCAGACTCTGCATATTTCGGGGCTGGGACGAAGTCCTTACTTGCAGACCCATTGTTGGTGGATTTAAAAATCCGTGTTGCAAGTCGGGATGTGTTCTCAAACAGGACTAAACGAAGGATGTGCCAATATCTGAAGTCCCCTCCGAGGCTCAGTATTGGCTCTTGCTCGTTTCCTTCTGCCCCCTGCATCCTACAGGTGTAGGGACCAGCAGCTGCTTCAGGAAAGCTTCGGGTATTTTATTCCCAGTTTTCTGTATGCAGCTGCAGAAGCGCTTTGGTACACTTTATCCTTCCAGGATCTATAAGGAAAGTCGTTGAGTAACAGCATTACACCGGTGAGGGTTTTCTAAGTAGCCCTTTGTGCTCCAGCGTCTCAGATAACGCTGAGAGGCAAGCCCAGCGCGGCGCTCTTCCCCGCGGTTCCCCACGGTGCCCGGCCCAGCAGCGGCAATAATGAGCCGAGGAAAGTGCCGTGGGGCCGCTCCGTGCTCTCCCCGGCGGCTGCAATTTTAAGGTTTTAATTTCTTTAGGATTGCCAGCAGCAGGGGAAGGTCTTGTGGGTGAGCCGGTGCCCCGGAGGCAGGGGTTGGGACCCCGCTGCGAGGCGGAGAAAGCGAGGGGTCGGCCACGGCGGCAGAGCTTTGTGCGGTCGGGGGGCGATGCTGGGAAGGAGAACAGGGGAGTTTTGTTGAGACCTCATAAGATACCGGGGAGGGATCAGCAGCTGGCTTAAGCCAGGGTATTCCTGCTGGTGATAAAGGAGCTTTACCGATTTATACCAGCTGGGACTCGTCTTGTTTTTCTGCTGCGTGCCTAGAGCTGTGTGGGGGGCAGCGAGCGCAGAGCTGCTGGTTTTGGCTTGTTTTTAACCCCCTTGGTAACGTGTCTGAACTGCCCAAGTCGAGCTCCCACAAGGAGCTCATTCTTCGCCAGGTTTGCAGAGCAGACTCGGGGGGCTTGAAACGCCTTGAGAAATGCGGGGGCTGCTCATTCTCCTCCGGGGGTGTACTTGGGGGGGTGGGCGCCCCCGTGCTGCCCGTGGCAGCGGGGATCCACAGCCCGCGGGAGGTGCTGCCCTGCCTAAACGAAACCCCGGCTTCTCCTGAGAGGTCGGACGCGGCTGGGCAGCCAGGGGCTGTAGGTGCTGCAGACAGAGGCGAGGCATCGCTGCGAGGGGCTGCCTCCAGCGGGGAGAGCTCTTTGTTCTCCCGGCTGCGGGTTGCTCAGCACGTCCCGCACCTTTTCCGTGGGCAGGGGGCTGTGGTTAATCCCCGGCTGTTGGGTTTCTTCCCACTGCATTCAGGCTCGTGGCGGTGCAGAGAAGCTGAGGCCTGCGGGCGGATGCATTCAGCACCGGTCACTTCGCCAGCTCTGGCAGGAGGAAGAAAGTGTTTGAATTTGGGTCAGTCGCTCACCGGCGCTCCTCGGGGAGGGTCTGGTTTCTCGTTCCTGGCTCTCAGGAGAAGCGGATGGCCCGGTTACGTTCAGAAAGGCTGCCTGCCTTGTGAAACGTGCAGGAGCTCTGGTTACCTGCTCCAGCCATGGAAAATTAACTCTGTGCTCGCAGTTTGCTCTGGCGAACTTCTGCGTCTTTTGCTCTTCATTTTCTCTAGCTTCTCCCTTAGTCCCTTTTCCATAAAAATCCAGGAAAGGAAGAAGGCCAGGCGGTGGAGAGCAGAAAGAGGCTGTGGAAGGGCTGAGCTGTCAGCAAGGGGAAGAGAACAACCCATGGACATCGATCCCACCGGGAGCAGCGTGACCGAGCTGGGGCTGGCGATGCGAGCGCGGACACGGTGCCTGCCCGTGCTGCTGCGCGCACACGGGAGCAGTCACGGCTGTGCTCCGGCCACTTAGTGCATACGTCGGAGAGCCGTGCTGAGTGTTTTGGGCTCCAGTCCCTGCCCAGATTGCTTGGGAAAGGTGTGGAAGCCAGCCAGGTTCGTGCCACTGCTCTCAGGGGCACGCTGCTTTCGGACAGGGCTTGTTTGCCGTTCATCATTCCTCGTCCCGTCCCCACCGAGCTGGCTGCCCGTGCGCCACCGTAGCTGTTTTTCTGGTTTGCGGCCGGCCCTGGGGGAGGGAATGACTTGCCTCTGTGGTTTTTCTGCTCCTTGGCAAGTCAGCGCTATTCAGACCTGAAAGGGGAGTTGGAACCGGCCTCATCCCAGCGCTTGCAACACCTCCGGGCCAGCCTCCTGCGTGCTGCCGCCTCGCCCTCGTCCTCATCCGTGGCATCGCTCGGAGGTGTTCCCACACCTCTGGCCGGAGCAGAAAGCCCCGTGCTGCAGCTGGCTTAACGGAGAGGTGAAGAAACCCTGCCACCCTGCTCGAGCCACCCTGTCCCCGGCCCGTGGGGACGTCGGTGCCTGCCTCCCCTGTCCCCTGTCCGCCTCCCCCCCATGCTCTCCTTCCTGCCGTCGGAAGGAGGGAAAGAAAAGGAGGAACAACCATATGAAAAAAATGTTAATTTATTAATCACGGAATATATAGCAGTTCATCTGAAATGCTGTTGCTATGCCAACACCCTGGGAGTTTATTTTCTTAATCCAGGAGTGAAGCGTTTGGTCCCCCGCTCTCCTGCTGAGCTATTTGAATATGTTGCTGCTGCCGCCGTGTCTGTTTAAAAGGGGGAAGGAGGGAAAAGGGGAAAAAAAAAATAAAGTAGGCTAAGCCACCAAAGCAGTCAGATGCAAAGCAGTAAGAAGCCTTTCTCAGTACGACTTAGTAAAAATGACACAAATTAATATACTCTACTTAAACCAGACCAAGATTAATGCTTCTCTTTCAGAGCAGCTTAGTCCAACTGTCACTCGACAAGCGTTCGTCGGACAAAATCAACACTAATCAACATTTATTCCTCTCTTGCCCTTGGGTCTGAGGAGCGTAGAGCGGGCTGCGCCATTCTCCGGCTCGTCTCGCCACGCTTTTCACCCTCCATCCAGCTTTGCCATATATCACCCTTCCTCTCTGTGCTTCTGCTTGTACGGATCCACACGCTCAGCTATCAGGCTACATTAGAGGCATGATAGATTTTCTGTTTTAATTTACATCTATTATATTACAACATAACAGATCGTGATTCAGTGGAGACCAGTGTCTCCTGTAGCCCCGCTCTTTGGAAGGATTTCTGCATTAACTTATTAAGGCTGGTTAGAAAGTGGCTTCACATCTCCTCCTCTCGCCGCCGCGTGCTGAGCCGAGGTGTCGTGGTGCTCCTCGCTCGGGGAAGCCTTCGGCTCCTGGCAAGGTCTCGCCAGCTCTGTGCGGAGCTGGGAAGCGATGGCTTTGGAGGGGATGGGCTGTGTAACACCCGTGGGTGCTGCTCGGACAGCCGGCTGCGTGGCAGTGGAAGCCTGGAGAAGGCCCAGCCTTGCCCTGCGGTGCTGCCATGCAGCCCAGAGCCCGTGCCGGGGAGAGGGGAGAAGGGCTGCTTCTGCCCAGAGACCCCAGCGGGCTGCTGAAACCTCTCAGTGAGCCGAAATCCAGGGGAGGTCACGATGGTGCTGAGCCCAGCTTGGTGCTGTGTGAAGAGCTCTTCGTGCCCATGGGCTGCTAAAATGGGAGGCAGGGGATCGTCTCTTCGCCTTCCCATTTTTGTGCTTTGTGTTTCATGCTTTCTCCCCTGGTTGACTTGGCAGAGCGCTCACCTGGCGTTCAGATGGTCTGCGTTGGATCCTTCCCTGTACCCCAGGTGTCCGTGTAAGCTTGGGCAGGACTCTTGGGCTTACTCCTCGATAGGAGTTGGTGGGATTTGGGCTCTCGGGGAGGCTAAAATCAAGGTGGCTTTGCAGTCTTTAGCCCAGGGAGGACAGCAAGCATGCCCTCGGTTTCTGGGCTGATGGGGCGAATATTGAAACGGAGAGCCAGGTGAGAAGCAAACCTTTCTAGGAGCAAATACAACCTTCAAGCAACCTCTTCTTCAGGTTGGGTGGGCAATGTAAATCTGTCCGGGGAGGTGGGAGGCTCACCTCTGGGGTGCGCGTCCCCAGGAGCAGGGTAGAAGAGTATCTGTCAAGGGTGCTCCTGTTCCAGTGGTGGAGAAGGGGTCAGTAGGTACATGCCTGATGAGCGAGGGGCTGGTCTGATGTCGCATCTCCCAGTTTTGGGTAGGTGCTGGTGCGGCTGGTGTCTCTTTTATAGGTGGTGGCCAAGAAGCTGAGGTCGTTCTGTGTTTGGAAGAGGTTAGGGGTGGCACTGCGTCCAGTGACTGCGCCCGCGGAGCTCTGTTCCTCTCCCCTGGGGCTCTGACACGTAACGTCCCTCTGTTACTGCCCAGCTTGTGTCCATGGGGACGGCATCCAGTGAGAAAGCAGGGGTCGGCCTCTCGGGTCAAAGCGGAGCCTGGTGATACTGCCGGGAGTCGCGTGCCCTGTAGATCCTTTTAGACCATGTTGCTAAATGTAGCTGGAAAAGTTGTAGCTTCTCTTTTCTTCCTGGGAACATGCAAGTCCCAGCTTCGACACGGAGGCTTCGTGCCCTGCCCTCCCTTCGTGGCCTCCACCGGGTCGCAGAGGCTGCTCAGGGACACGCTCCTTCCCAGCCCACGTGAGGCCGAAGGCTGGGCTCGGGGCTGGCGCCATCGCTCCGTGCCTTCCCCTCTCTCCCTGCTGGTGTGAAGGAAGATGTGATTAATGCGGGCACTTCAGCACAAGTGCCATTTTCCAGGCTGTAGCTCTTGGCACCGGCAGCGCTGCCGGGCCAGAGCAGAGGGGAGCTGCGGGCAGCGCCGGGCGCTTTACGATGGGCCGGGAGGGGAGCGCCACGCTTCCTCCCCGCTCCTCGGTGCTCAGCAGTAAATGGTGCTTAGTATAACTTCGCCCTTAGAGGGCCAGCAGCTTGATTTAAAGCAAAAAAAAAGAAACACAGAAAAAACTCCAGGAGCAGGAGGGGCCTCGTAGTGCCTCTGCGAACCCACCTGGTTGATTTTAACGCGGGGAGAACTTCTCCAGGCAGTGCCAGCAGCCCCGGGGCGCAGGCAGGGCCCTGCCTCGACCCAGCTGCAGGAGGTGGGCTTGGGGCAGACCTCGCCAGGGAGTCCCGGCCGTCTTCGGTGACTCATAAATGAGCCGGGCTCCCACGCCAGCTCCGAACAATGGTCTTGAGCAAACACGGCCTTCGACGGATGCGAGCGGGGGGCCACGAGGCTGGGTGGGAACTGCTCGCTCCGAGGCTTCTCGGGGCTGTGCAGGGCTTTGCCAGCTCTTCAGGGAGGTTTTTGGAAAGGAGGTAACGTGCTCAGGAATTACGGCTGTTTGCGAAGCACTTGGAAGATGGAAAGAGCTATAGAAGTGCTGTAATTAATAGAGGCTGGCTAATTTAATGTTCTGCCTGGACATCATCTCTGCTGATATATATGTAAGGAAAAGCACCTCCATTACTGCTAGGGAAAACCGTTCCCCCCTCTGTGCTGGGAATAAAGAAGCCAGATTTATTTCTTTTAATTGTCTCCAGGAACTCGAGTCCAAATGTCCCCGCAGCTTGGAAGTGGAGACAGCAGAGCTCTGCGTAGGGTCCCTGCTTCCAGCAGCTGCCACCTCTGCGGCAGAGGACAGCCCGGCTCGGGGCTGGAGGAGAAATTTGGGGAAATTCCTCCAATTAAATCTGAGAAATCTTCCAGAGCTGCGTGGGCCTGGAGCAAACGGGACGCTTGCAGAACTCGAAGGTTCGGATGCTTCCCGTTAGCAGCCTGGCTGTCTCGTGCTAAGCCAGATCCGTGTTGTTTCGGAGTTCTGCAGTTACGTGCTCCCAGGGACATCCGTACTGCAGAAAGCCTCGCTTGCGTTGCCTCCTCCCCGCCCCCAAGCGCTTTGTTTTGTTTTGAGGATCCTAGTGTAAGCTGGGGCTGTTTTAACCCAGGCTCTCATTTACCTCGCTGCAGTGTTGATGGGGTGAGCTGTTTTGACAAGAGAAAGAGACCTCCCTCTGCCTTTTGCTCCACTTTTTATTGCTGTAAATCCTCCCTTATTTTTCTGGGCACGCGGTTCTGTGCCTCCAGCGCTGGTCAGCGCAGCTCTCCTGGCCTCTTCTCCCAGCGCGAACCCAGCCTGGGCTCCAGAAGCCATATATAGCTCTCTGAGAGGTTTTCGGAGATGCTGGCTGGTTCGTGTCCAGCTTTGGATGTGCTCTGCTCGCCGGGAAGCCGGCTTATTCCCTGCGCCTGAATATGGTGTTGGGGCCTGCCTGGGGCTGAGGACATTGGCCTTATAAGCCTAGGAACATGCAGTTTCTACATAAATGTTTTTATAAGGGCTATAAACCGCTGTGCTTTGGAGCGCACGCCAACCGCAGCACAGCGGCTTCGCAGGAAGCTTCCCGGGAAGCTTCGCATCCCCACGGGGCTCGGGGCTGCAAACTGGGGCTCTGCGGGGGCAGCGGGCAGGGGAGGGGGCAGCGGCCACAGTTCCTGCCCTGCTCCAGAGCTGTTTGCACGGGGAAACAGCCCCAAAGCATAAAAGCAGCCGCAGTTTTCCAGCTGCCTCTCCCGGAAAGTTTGAGGGTGCGTGCTCACAGGTGGCCCCGGAGGCAGTGGGTACCGCAGCGGGCTCGGTAAGTGCCCTGCTCCCCGGGTGCTGCTGGCTGCCACGCTGCGTGTCAGAGGTGCTTTCCCTGCTGGTGAAAGAGCAAAGGAGGAGGAAGGGACGATCAGTTCCTTGCAAGCCTTCTTTTCCTTTATTTCTCCTTTGCAAACGCCGTCGAGCCTTGGTTAGGAAGCACCAAGGCAGTCTGTGCAGCGCAGTTTTTACCCAGCTGGCGGGTCGGGTAGAAATCCTAGTCCGATAATCCTAACCCACCCAGGCTGGCCGTTTGTTACAGGGCTGCAAAGTGAGGGGTGAAGCAGGTCTCCCTGCAGGAGGCACCCTGACCCGTCGGCGTTTAACGGGGACCACACAAAACGGCAGCTGGCCCCGGGCCCGGAGATACTCTTGTAACTTCGTGGCACCCCATGGAGAGCAGTGCTGTAAAGGGGGCGCAGGTTTTAGGAGGTATTTAGGACCCTGGGGCCGTAGCAAGGTGTCCTGCGGGCCGTTTAGAAGCCGCGTGCTGTCTACCTTAACTGCCTGTGCTGACGTATTCCCCAGGCACCGGGATCGTGTTCTCAGACGAGCCTCTGGCTCGAGGCCACGAGGATAATAACAGGTGCTCTTCTCCCGCTGGGGCCTCGCCGCTGGAGAAGGGACGAGCCAGCCCCGAGAGGCCTCCGAAGCCCGGGCCAAAGTGACTTGGGAGCCTGGCATCTAGGGTTTCCAGCGGGGTGGACGTGTGGGGTCACGAGGGCTCGTCTGATTTCACCCAGGAGGCTCCACAGCCAGCGTGCGATGTCCGTCCTTGGGCAGGTGGGTTGGCCCTCCAGTGATGGTGTATTTCGCCTTCTTGGTGAAACAGGACGGGGGGACGAGGCTTCCTTTGCAGAGACCCCGTGGTGGGGTTTGGTGGAGCTTTTCCAAGCATTTGGGCCGAGGCTGGGTTTGCGGAAGGGTCCTGGCTCTGCCTGGTGGCCCGGCACAGCAGCTGTGGGACACGTCCCCTGAAGGGGATGGCACTCGGGGGAGCTAGGAGGGGTTTGGGGAGCTCGGCCTGCCAGCTGGGGGGACATCCATCAGCCCACTGCCTGCTGCAGGGGTGTCAGAAGGTGACAGCTCTCTGTCCCTGTGGACCTGGGCTGGGGACAAACTTGTAAAGCCTTTGCCCCCCTCCCCGGCTCTGGCGCCCTTTTCCTTGGGTCGCCCAGGCTCGCATCCAGCCACGCTCACCATGGGGAAGGGTCATGGTTGTGGTGCCTCCCTTCCAGCTCGGACCTTAACCACGAGGCCATCTGGCCTGGATCCTGTCCCTGGGACCACCGAGAGCCCACCCGGCTCCTGCTTTCCTTCCTCGTCCTCTGCTCCCCACCGTCCTGGCTCTCAGCATGCAGAGATGGGCGAAAGGAGAGGGGCTGGGGGAGCAACCTGAGGGGCAGCAGAGCTGTGCTTTCACCAGCTCTCCATGACACAGAAGAGGCAACTTCATGAAACCCAGATGGATTTGGGGGTTTCTTCGGTTCCTTGTGGCTCCCAGAGCCAGAAGGGCTCAGCAGAGAGAGGCACGGGGGTGGGCGAGGGCCGTGCGTGTGTCCCCTCCCTGCCCACCCCGGAGAGGAGGACCGGGGTCCTTACGTCTGGCGTTAATTTCGTGATGGGAAACGAAGCAACAAAGGGAGGTGGCGCAGCGTGAGGATGGTTTAACCTTGATAAAACAGTGATTTCACCAAGGATGATGTTCTCCCATCTATCTTCATCCATCAAGGCGCCGCTGAAATATGCTGATGAAGCCTGTGGATAGGAGTACAGTGCAGCTAAATGGGGCGTTGCAAACACTCCCTGTACCCCCGTGACAAGGTGGCGTTACTTACCGGCCAAATTTAGTACGGGGAGCAGCGTGGATGCTGCCTCCTGCTCCGTGGGCCGGGGCAGGATGCGGCCGGGGCTGTAGAATGGGAGGTGGCAACGTCATCTCGGCACGTCCCTTAATTTCCCCTCGTTATTTAGTGCTGCGGATGCTGAGGCAACAACCAAAGCCAACGTCACCATGCACATACCTTCCCCTCCCTAGCAGGGGGAGAACTTTGGTGCAAGGTGGGAGCTCTGCAGGTAAGGCGGTGGTTGTGTTGGCTCTGGGCGAGCATCAGCTGGAGGGTCAGGTCTGAGAAGGAGTCAGGAAATCCCAGGGCTCTGCTCTCTGTTTGGCTACCGTGGGCTTTGCCTGGGCGCGCTGTGTCGGAGCAGCAGCAATTAAGCTTTATTTATTTGGGGTTTCCCAGCTCGTGGGGTGGGAGGGCACCGTAAGTGGGTGTGAGCGCCGCGCGTGAGCTTCTCGTCAAGTCTGGGGATTAGCAGCAGGCCGCAGTCTTTTTTGGGCACGTATCTGAAGCCGCTCGCTGGCCGGGCAGGAGATCCGAGCACAGATGCGGGGAGGTCAGCGGTAAGCCGAGCCCGTAACCCAAGCCGCCGTCCTAGCCGGCCCCGCGGGCACCGGCAGCATTCTGCCGGGGTTACGGCGCTGCACGTGGCTCCGGCTCTCCCAGCCCGGGCTGGGTGCCCGGGACCTCTTCTGGGGCTCTGCTGTCCCTTGGGACGCCGCTCGAGTACAGCAAGGCCGTCCTCGGTCACCTGCCTGCAGGCTTAGGCAGCGACGCAGACACTGCACGGGGCTTTCAACCCATGGATCCTCTCCATCCCACCACCAAACGCGCTTGGTTGGTTGCTCGGACTCGGCGGGGGCCTTCCTCGTCCTCAGAAACGGCGGGTGACATTTGGGGACTGGGGGTCGGGGCGCGGGGCACAGGCTGGTCAGCTCACAGCCAGGCTGTTCCCTCCCGCCCCTCGGCCTCCCGTGTTCCCATTCTCCCGCCGCCGCCTCCACTCCCGATGCATTTGGGAGCATTTGGGGGAAGGAAAAGAAAAAAAAAAAAAGTTGACAAAAGAAATGAATTATGCATAAGGAATTAATTTCCTTGATGAATAGGGACTTACAAACTCAATTGCCATTCGCTTTCAAGGGATGCTTGGGGGAGTGGGGGGAGGAAATAAAAGCAGAGGCTGGAACCGAGGGTGAGCGGCTGAGCCTGGAAGTGTTCCTGGCCTTTGAGTGGACTTCTGGAAACAGCCCGGGGTCATTTAAACCATATGACGGGTCCCATGTTCCCATCAATGTGTGGGGTTCTTCGCTGGGGTGGAAATCAGGGTGGCGAAACATCCAGCAAATGTGGCCGCGCAGCTGACAATGAGTGCCATCCTGTGCTCAGAAGGGGGGGGACAAAAGGGCCAGATGGGGATCCTGCTGTTCGAATGGACGGGGACACCGAGGCACGTGTGTCTGTGAGCCTCGGTGAGACAGGGTGCAGGGCAGGAGCTGTTACCGGAGCGGTGAGCTGGGCTCCTGTGCTCTGGAGGTTTGCCTTATTTCCCTTGGGTGCCCTTCCCTTCTGTGTGCTGTGTCCTGGGAGCAGAGCCAACAACTGGGAGCACTGACAGCGCCTGAGTGAAGATGCTGGACAAAAAACCAAACTTCTGGAAACTTTGCACAGCCAGAAAAAAAACCCAAACGGCTCCCCATGGGCAAGCAGAAAGCTCAGACTCCCGATGGGGAGAGAGCATCCACCTCCCGAGCTGGCGGCGGGCAGATGAGCTCTGTGGTGTGGCTGGGAGGAGTTCTGCTCCTGGTGGGGTGGTGGGGCCGCCCAGAATTTTGGAGGAAAGGAAAGGAAAAGAAAGGAGAAATCTGCTTTTGAGTTGGGAAGCACTTCACCTTGTATCAGGAGCATCGAAGGAGGTTGTGTCCTGGCTGGTGGATGTAGGACGCGGTGGGCAGAGCAACGTGCGAAGCGGAGCCGCGTTCAGCCCGGCAGTCATCCCCAGGGGGAGCAGAGTTAGTGCTGGGAGGGCCAGCAGCCCCGTCTTGCTGTAGGTCTGGTGGTTTCCCAACCCTCAGCATCACCGGGCGGTGCCGAGAGGGAAGCGTTTTGCCCTGCAGCCCAGCACCAAACCTGGTGAGCTGTTGCGGGAGGGCGGTTTTCTCCTGGAGTCTCCTTCCCCCCCCTGTAAGTGGAGACCCCCCGCAAGCAGGCTGCTCCTCTGCACCGCTCTCCTTCCCCAGCTGCTGCTCTGCTTCTGGTCATCCAAGCTCTCAGCTCAGCTCTTGCCAAAAACCAGTTATTTTCAGGGGATTACCAGAGGAACATTTGCAGGACCAGCTCTTGGGGTCTGCTGCCCGGGGACCGAACGGGGGGGCTTGTGAAATACCCACAGAGCCTGGGGTCGTGCCCGGCCCGCTGGAAGGAGGCGGCACGAGGGGTTCCTGTGCTGGAAGGAGCTGGCGTGGCACGGCGGGGTGGTTTCATCGCTCGGTTCCCTTCCCTTCCCCTTCTCCCCCCTCCTTTCGCTTCCCCGAGCACAGGGCAAAGGGGAGCCGCGGGAAGGGGGCTGTGGAAGCTGTCGCTTTGCATTGAGCGGATGGGGAAAGGTCTCTACCTGCCTTATTTTGTCCCTTTTGCTGTCAGCGCTGACAGTGCTCATGTTTATTTCATCCGGCGTGGCGGCTGTCTCGTTTCCCTATCCTCCGATGTCATTAGCGCGCCGAGAGCGGGCCCTGCAGTGCTCAGCCTAATGAATTCCGCTGTGGCTCTTCTCTCCCCACCTCGTTACCAAAGCTCAAGGTGTCAAATTAAACCCGGCCTGGGAAAGGAGAGCGAGAACAAGGCGAAAGAGGAGGCGGGGAGGGGGGTCGGGGGGGGCAGCGGGTGCTGTAGGGGTTCGCCTGGTGCTAGGCTTTCCCTTTTTCCAGCTGGTTTTTCTGTTCAAGCCGTTCCCTGCGCAGCTGGGATTTCTCCTTGAGGCTGGACGTGCTGTCCTAGCAAAGGTGGTGGCTTTGTCCTTGGCCCGGCCGATGGCGTTCTGGCACGGCCGCGGCCACGCCGTGTGCTCCGGGGCCACCTGGAAGCACCGGTAGGTGTAAAAGCGCTGGCTTGAAAATCGTCTGGCTGCTTCCGTGCTCCTGGCTTTCCTCGCGAGCCACAGCCTCGCGGTGGGGTTAGTTCCGCCAGGCGTTTTAAGCAGAAGTTGCAACCCCCCCGTCTCCGGGTCTGGCAAATTTGGAGCGACGCACAGCCCGTCACGAGAGCAGCGGCACCGTAAGCCAAATGTGGCTGTTTCTGGGCCACGTTTTGCTGTTCTTGAGCAATTTTGGGGGGGTTCACGCTGCCCCTTGTGCAGCAGGGTTTGGGGTCCCCCTGCCCTGCGGCTGCTGGGGGAGTTGCAGAGGTGGCAGGAGACCTGGAGTGACAGCAGCCTGTCCCCAGCCTCCCCCTCCCCCCCACATCCGTCTTGGCTCTCATTGATTTAAAATAGTTTTGTAATGTAATTATCTCCTCATGGATAGTCTTTTTCATTACGTCGGCTGCTTCAGCTGTGGCTGAGCATGTTGATGTGGGATTAGTGCCGCGGCGGAGCATGCGTCGCTGCAGCCAGCCCCCGGCGCGGGGCTGCTCCCTGCCGTCCCCCCAGGTCGGGGCGAGCTGGTGGCTGTGCTGGGAGCTGCTGGGCTCTGCAGGGCATGGAGGAGCAGAGCAGGAGCCCGTGCTGCCCTGGGGGCGAGGACCAGGCTTTGCAGGACGTTCGGAAGCCCTTTGCGCCCTGGGTTTGGTGTCTCGGTGCTTGGTAAACTCCGGGGACCTCCAGCCCCATCACAGCACCGTGGCCTCTTCCCTTGTCCCTGGTGGGTTTTGTAGCTCTGAGCTCGATGGGCAGGGAGAAACGTGGCCGTGGGCTTCTTCCCCTCCCCTGTCCCCGGGTGTGACCCTCTCCGTAAATCCTGGAGATGAGCAGCAGCAGGGAGCCGGCTGCTGGGGTCTGCCTGCACTCGTGTTCGCTGTCCCCTTCATCGGCCCCAACGGCCTCGGTGGGGTTTGGCTGCCCCACTTCTGGCTTCGAGGGCTTGTTTTGGCAAGAGCTGAAGCCAGAGCAGACGGCTGTGTTTCTTTTTGCTTTGCTTCATTCGCTGAGAGGGGCAGCAGGGTGAAAAGGGGAAGCAGGTGCCTGCTCCCCTGCTCCATGACCCCAGCCCCACGGGGATGACCCCAACAGCGGGACGGTGGCACCCAGGTGCTGGCCCCCGACCTGGGGAGCAGCACAGGGACCCCAGCCCTGCTCCTGACCCTGCTCCGGGCACAGCAGCACATCTGGAGCTCAAGGAGGAGACCTCATCCCACGGCTGTCCCCGCTCGGTGCGAGCACAGGTCCGGGCGGCCGCGGGCGGCTCGGCCGGGTGCGGCAGGAGGCGAGGAGCGATTTCACGTGCCATTGGAGCTGCGAAGGGAGAGCGGGGGGAGCCGCGGTTTAATCACCTCGGCTGGCCGCGGGCCAGGACCACCAAGGTTAAAACACCTCTCTGCTGCAAGCGATGCCAGGGGAGCCGTAATTGGCGTAATTCGTCAAGCACTTGGCACCTCGGGGCGTGCCGTCCGCGCGCTGTCGTGGCGCTGGGGTTGGGGTCAGCCTTGGGGGGGGGGAGGGGGAGGATTTGGACAATTTGGAGGCTTTTCTGGAAAGTGGTTTAAGCCTGGTGGCTCCAGAGATTGTGGTGCTGGGGGAAGGAAGGGCCTCCAAAACCGCCTGCGTGCAGGTGAGGGTGTGGGGTGGGTGGGGTTCACGCCCAGCCCAGGTCTGGTCCCACTTGGAAAGGACCAGGAAAGGACCCGGTGCCAGAGAGCCTACGGAGGTAGCACAGCCCTCCCCTGTTACAGGGGGCTGGGACATGGCCCAGTGGGTGCCCTGGCCGTACCAGTGCTGACCAGCATGGCAAAGGGGCCTGAGGAGGAGTTAAGTGATGTGCGTGCTTGCGGAAGGGACACTCCAGGGTAAAACAAGGATGATTTCCCCGAACTGTGCCGAAAAAAAAAAAAAGCCAAGCGAGAAAGAAATGCAAGTATCTATCCGCTTTGCTCGGACGCGCTGGTTAAAGGCTCAGCCTGCTGACAGAAGGGTTCCCTTGCTGTGGAACGGGGTGACCGTGGCCTACAGTGGGCTCAGCGCGAGCACCGGTCTGTTACGTGGAGATGCTGCCCCTTCTCCCAGCCACGGGAGGCACCGAAACGCAGCCAAGGCATCTCGCTTTGAGCAGCGTGTTTTGTGCTCTCTCCGTGGCTGGAGGTGGTGTGACTGTCTCTCCCCTTCTCCCCCTGAAGACCCAGGAAATCAGGGCCTCGTGTGACCCGAGGGGCCTGGTTTGTTGGGCAGGCACGGCGCTGCTGGGCGGGAGGTGCCTCTGGGATGTGGGATGGCGCGTGCTCCGGGGCCGGGCTGATGCCCTGCGCAGCCCAGGATGCCCTTGTTGCCAAAGGCTGGTGCCGGGAGAGGGAGCAAAAAGAGGCACGGGGGTCGGGGAGGCTCTGCCTGGAGAAGGGAAGGCTCCGGGGAGACCTTACAGCATCCTTCCAGTGCCTAAAGGGGGGCACAGGGCGGCTGGGAGTGGCGTTTGGTAACATCTAGCGACCCATTTGCTAGCTCTGATGCGATTCCTGTTAATGCAGGAGGATTGTTAGAGATCCTCCTCGTTACCACGGTGCTCCCAGCCACCTGTCCCGGCACACGTGGGATGGTGCAGGCGGCGCAGCTGGGCTCAGAAGCCTTCAGCTTCTTGGGTGGCAGGGGACAAGGCAGCGGGCAGCACGCCTCCGTTTCCCCGTCACCGCAGAGGGGTTGGTACACGTCGCTCCTGCTCTGGAGCGCAGTGGAGACGAGTTCGTTCAAGCACTTTGAAGCCCTCCGATGAAAAGCACTGGAGGAGGACAGCGCCGTATTAATTGTTGGTGAGCGTATCTGTCAGCCCAACGGGAGGAGCTGCTCGCTGATTTTCTGCTGCCTGCTCTGTCTAGAGGCAGATAGCGGCAGCATTGAGAGACGCAGAAAGTGGCTGTCACTCTCCTGGAGATCGGTCCTGCGGCTGAAAGCCTCCTGGTTCGTAGGAGCCGTGCGGCCCAGGGGTGACGGGGGAGAGCTCTGTGCTGGCCAGCCTTTGTTTCCAGCAGTGAACGCGGAGACGCTTCTGCTCCCGGTGGCCTTCCTTGGCCGGGAGCTTTCTGCTCTTTTCCCTGAGGAGGCAGAGCTGCCAGCCGGGCTCGGGGCGCTGAGCCACCAGCACGTGGTAGCCTTGAAAGCCACCAGCGATAACGGGGAGCTCTCTAAGCCCTCTTGGGGGTGATGGTCCCCTCCTGGTGCAGGCTGCCGTGGGTGTGCTTGGGCATCCCAGCCGTCCTGGTGGAGCTCGGTGGGTTTCTTGGGGTGCTGCCCGAAGAGCCTTTGCTCCTGACTTGAGGGGAGAGGTGCAGGCTTGTTCTGGGGAGCTGGACACCCACTTAGTGACGGAGGGAGAAACTTGGTGATGGAAAACTTCCTTCCCTCTCGACACCTCATCGCCTCCTCCGTGCTTTCACCTGGGCTGTGGTGCTGACTTGTAGGGTCTGCCCCCTGCTGCTGGGATGCTCTGTCCTGCTGTATGTGAACCGGCCCCAAGTGGGTTTGGTGTTGGGCAGGGGTGCTGCTGGCGGCGGGTTTGGGAGCAGGGAGATGTCCGGGTTTGGGAGCAGGGAGATGTCTGGGTTTGGGAGCAGGGAGATGTCCGGGTTTGGGAGCAGGGAGATGTCTGGGTTTGGGAGCAGGGAGATGTCTGGGTTTGGGAGCAGGGAGATGTCCGGGTTTGGGAGCAGGGAGATGTCTGGGTTTGGGAGCCGGGAGATGTCCGTGTGCCAGGGCAGCGTGGGAGTGCTCCCTGGTGAGGGATCTGGGTAGGACAGCCAGGCAGCCCTACAGGACGGCCCGGGGAGAACTGGCTGTCCCCAAACATGCGTGCGGGTGGGTACTGACCCCGAGATCGGGGCCAGGACCGTGCACAGGGTTCTGCCAGAGCCTCCCTGCATGGAGGTAGCCCTGTGGCCGTGCACCCACTGCTCCAGCCGGGCTCTGGGGTGCTTCTGTGGCACCTCCCCGCACGGACAACCACAGGGACCGGACCGGGATGGCCCAGACCCATCGCCTGGCGTTGCGGTGTGCGTAGCCTCGGGAGCCGTCCCCTCGGCCCAGCTCCATCCCGCGCCTCCTGCGGTGACACCGAACATCTTCCCAGCGGCTGGATTTGGCGGTGCCAGGCTGGGCTTCCTTGCCAGTGTGGCAACAGCCACGGCTCCCAGCTTGTTAGACTGAAAGAATGTGCCGTTTTAATTAATGATATGTAAATATCCTTGAATGGGCCGCATTTGCATATTAAGAGAGATTTGCGGAATCTGCGGAGTAATATATTTTAATTAAGGATTAATTAAAAATAATGGGAATTTCATTTCGCCTGGCAGAATCCGTTTAGATCCTAGCACACGGCTGCTTGGGAGGCTGGTCGGAAGGCGCTGCCGCCGCGGCCCGCGGCTGCCACCGGGGCGCCGGTGCCCGTCCCCTCCCCGGCGGGTCCCCAAACCTCCGGCCGAGCCGGGTGTAGGGCAGGACGGTCTGCCCCCAGCGCCACCATGCCGGGCTGCGGGTTTTCGGGGCTGTTTTTTGATATTCTTTATGGCAAAATAAGCAAATGGCTGTGAGACACGGAACACTAGTTGTGTTGGCAATTATGTTAATAGCATGCTATTAGGCTATGATTCTATATGAGCAATTGGGGAGAAGAAATGCCTTACTGAGAGAGAATGATACAACAGACGTCTGTCTTATTGATATAGCTCCAGAGGAGCTTTCTGCGTAATTACACCCGGCCACTTTTTGGAGGTGGGGGAGAGGCCGCGGCCATGGGACGGAGGGAGCGCAGCCCCGCGGCTGCCGGCGAGGGTGGGAGGCTTGGGGCACCCTCGGGGTGCTCCAGGCAGGGGTTTGGCACCCAGCAGCGAGTCCGAGAGTCCTGCAGGCTGTGGGGTGTGCTGCTCGGGTGGCCCCGTGGCTGTGACAAACCTTGGTGGCTTCCCGGGGCTCGAAGCTCAGTGATGGAGGGCACGGACAGGGCACGGAAACCTCATCGACAGGAAACCTCACGGCTTCCTCGGCGTGCTTGGTGTGAGCTGAACGTGCCAGGAGGCACAGGGGGTGGCGGTGACACCAGGGGGCTGGCGAGGAGGGGACGAGGCGGGTGGCAGGCAGGAGGGGCGAGCGGGGGCCGGTGAGGTGCTGCTCCCTCCATCCCGCCTGCGTTTCCCCAGCTTTCCCTAAGCTGGCTGCAGCCTGCCGAATGCAAATGGAGAAGATGCAGTTTGTGGGTAAGTGCCCGCTAATAAATAACCTCGGAGTCTTCTCCCTATCAGGCGGTGACATCCTGCATTTCTCTTCCCTGCCGCACCAGCCCAAGACATTTAATGATGTGGTGCTCCTCCCGGGATGCGCTGCCCATGCTAAACATCTCCGGCCTCACAAAATGGTGGGAGGAGAGCCCAGCCCGGCTCCAGCACCCCGTCCAGCACCTCTCCCTGTGGCACGGAGGGCGGCTCGGCGCCGCGTCCCCTGCCCGCCCCGGCGGCTCCCGCGCGGCCGTCCCCTGCCCTGGCTCGTGGTCGCTGGAGGATTTCATTAACTGGCTGAAGTAAAAAAATAATCAATTTCAGATGTTCCCAGTGTTTGTGGTAATGGGCTCTCTAACCATTCTGATTAGCCGAGTGAAATGGAATTTTTCTTTTAAATTACAGCGCGTTGACGTTAAATATAGGCAAACTTTGCCTGCGCGGGGGGGAGGGGACGGGCTTTTTACATCCATCCTCGTCCCTCGCCCTCCCTCTTCAGCACTTGCCATATCTCGCCATCGCCCCCTCCCCAGGCGAGCTGAAATCTCCAGCGGCTTCTTCCTGCAGCCCACAAGACTGGGATTTTTTTTCCCCCTGCGCTTTGTGAAATATTTCAGGAGGTTTTGGGTCTGGTGGGTGGCGGGGGAGTCATTTTTTTGAGGGGATGTTTTTCCTTTTTTAATTTTTCCCGCAGTATTTTTGGGAGCAGAGCTGCTGTGAGATGGGCTCCATCCTTCCTCCCTCGGCCGTGTGGTTTCGCTCTGGTTTTGCCGTACCCCCTTTTGATCCACGGGCTGCATTGGGATCGATACCGGGAGCCGCGCATTTGGGGTCGGGCTGCAGCCACAGCACCCCCTGCCCACCTACCCCACACCTGCCTCCCTCTCCCAAATCCCCGCCTGCAGCCCACGGTGGGCCTTTCCATTATTAATTTCTATTTTCCCTTGTATTTATTTTTCATGCCTCCTTTATTCTCTCCCCGGGAAGGACGCGGCGGCTGCGCGCGGGGCTGCGCTCTGGCTCGGGGTGCGTGCGCGCAGCCGAGCCTCCTGCCTGTACTTCTCCTTTTGATAAGCTGTCATCCCCGGGCCCTGCGCGGGGATTTGATCAGAGCGCTCTCTCGACCCCGTGGAAGACATTAAACACCCTCCCAGACCCTTTTCTCTGTCTCCATCTCTGAACCTTTCACTCCGCTTTAATGAGAATTTCTCCTAATTATTTCAGTGGCTGCAGCACAGGGACCGCAGTGTAGTTAGATCTTGATACCGGGACGTGACTGTTATGCTGATAAAGGCAAAAGATCAATAATTTAGGCCCTAGCGTTAATGGCAGAGCTGAGAGCTTAAGTGTCTGTATTCAGGTTCAGTCCTGAAGGTTCCTGGAGTATTAATGATTTCCAGAGGAATTCCCCCCCCCGCCTTCACCCTTTTCTTGTGCTGCCGCTGCTTTTTCCCTGGGTCCTGTGTCTTTTTAAAAGCACCAGTCCCTCATTTTAAAGGAAAAAAAAAAAAAAAAAAAAAAAAGGTTGTCTCTTTCTGTCTGACTTCAGAGACGGCAGGATTGGCCCTGCCTGGGCTCATTTCGGGTGGGAAGGGGGAGCAGAAAATGGGGCTGCCGGCGATCCCAGCCTGCCTCTCCCTAACACCGCCATAATCCCGTATCTTTGGGAACCTCCTGCTCTATCTTCCCTCCCCTGAGCACGAGCCCTGCCGCTGCTGGACCGCCTGGGAAGAGCTCCGAGGTCCGGGGTGGGCAGGGGGAAGGTTGGGGGGACGGGGACGGGGGGAGGTGGGGACGTTACCCAGCTCTCAGGCGACTCAGAAGCGCTTCTTCCTCCTTGGCCTTCCTTCTGGTCTGCTAGTACTTGAGGATTCAGGAAATACTGAGTTGATTTGAAAGGAGATGACAAACGATGAAGGGAAATTGGGGGGATAAAGACTGTTATTTAGCCACGAGGAGCCGCGGCTGGGAAGCACCGTTCTGTGCATTAGCTGGTTAATGGGAATTTCGCCTGGGTTATCTCCATCCCGCTCAGGGGAGGGGGCGAGGGGGCTCAGATTTGGGGGCTTTTTGGTCCCCTTGGCATCCCGGGCCGTCCTTGTGCCTGGGCAGGACTTGGCGGAGCGTTCTGTTGTGTTCCGTTTCAGGGCCCCAAACTGAGTCTCACCTCTCCCAGTTCTCCTTGGGTTTTGGGGGAAAAACTGACCGGAGGGTGCGAGCACCCCGCCGAAGAGAGGGCTGGCAGCACCGCGCGTCCCGCTGAGCTCTGCGGTCCCGGCTGGGGATCTGCGATGCCTTCAGCCTCTCCTCTTTGCTGGCAGCTGAGGGGTCGGCCTGCTCCTTCCCCTACCTGTGGCCGGGCTCGGGCAGAGGATGCAGGAGCTCGGGAAGTGGTCCTGTGGCCGCACTGTCCAGCTGGCTTCCCCTGCTCAGCTTGTGTTGGCAGGGCCAGGCAGAGTATGGATGAGTTTCAACTTAGTGCAGCCACCGAAGTATACAAACAGAGCGAGGACATGCAGGGAGAACATCTGGCCGCTGCAGGAGCGTTTGCTGGCTTCACACGCTGACGTTATTCGGGGTTGGGAGTGAAGAACCTTTAAAAGTTGGTTTTGTTTTTTTTTTTGTCAAAGAGCAAATTGTTTAGATGCTGCCCTGTCCATTTTTACGGCAATACACGTGCCCGTGATGATACGTGTGCATGGATAGATACGGATGGGAATGCAGGTGGGTGACGGTGCAATCTGAGCTGGCGGCCTGGGAGATGCCGGCTCCGTTGGGGGGGGATGCTCCGGAGAGGGAGGGAGCCCCACGGCTGCGTTTCTTTTTCAGGGGAGGTACAGACAGTGTGGCTTCATCCCACATCGTTTCCTTGGCTCTTGGAAAAAAAGGAGACAGACCTTGCTGGAGGAAACCCGAACATCATCTTCAAGGTCACGTCGGGTGCTCTCCTTGCTTTTCCTGGGGGGTCTCAGCTCATTCTCTGGGCAGGACATAAAGCAGCCGCCTAATGTTCCAGGCCGAGTGTTTTGCAGGTCGGGTGACGTGTTTACACCCAGGTGCTCGGGTGCCAAATGCCACTGACTTCAGCAGGACCTTCCTCATCCAGGGCTGCCCGAGGCACGCGACAGACCCGCCTTGCTCAGTAGGCTGATGTCCGGATGTGCTGGCCTCCGGCCGCCCCTGTCGAGTATTTGTAGAGCTCGTCTCAGCAAGCTTCGGAGAAGGGAGAGCTTAAGGACGAGTCGCCGCAGGTTTTCCTGGCCACCAAAACGTCGGTAGCGAGCTCAGGGAAGGTTCCCAAAGCTCTGCCGATGGTTGTTGCGGGTAGCCCTGGGGAGCAGGTATTTGTATCTGAAACGTTAATGAACTGAATGGTGCGTGCCGTCGGGGAGCGGTAAAAGCCAGTTACAAAGGAAGCCAAGAGAAGATCAGTGGAAACGCACACAAACCCTAAAAATCCCAGTGTGACGCCTGAACAATCGCCCGTTTGTCCGGGGAAAGAGATTAATCCAGGCAGGGTTCAGTCTAACAGGATTATTGAACGTGGGAGGGGGGCAGCGGGAGGGAACACCCTGGGACTTCCCACCCGGCTCCAGACCATGGGGTTGGATTCTGCGGTGGCCCCAACGGGGCTGGGAAGCTTTTGGGGTCAGGGGAACTTCGCTGGGCCTCAGCGGTGGGATACCTTCGGTTTCAGGACAGGGTGTGTATGGGATGGATGTGGAGGTGTAGCTGGCGCGGTGGCTTTCAACCAAACCACCAAAAAATGCACTTCTTGCTGGAGAAGACCTGGAGGAGGCTGGCTCAGCGTCGAGTGCCGTGGTGGAGCCCTGCCTCCAGCAGCAGCTGATGCTGACAAAAGCCTCTCCTCGGGGCCATCCCCACCTGGTCCGGGGACGCGACAGCTTCTGTCCTTCAGTGCTGCCTGGTGGCTCTGAGCCTGGCAGCTCCCCTGTCGTAAGCTATTTCCTAGGCATTAATGTGTTTTCTTCTTCTTAAAGAGTCTCTTTGCTCTCGAAACCAAGCGGGCACGTAGCCGGGGAGAGAGAGACAGTTGCGCTGCCTCGACAGCGTTCCCACAAAGGGGATCACACAGAGTAAAGCAAAAGGAGAAATGTTGCTGTGGTATTGCCTGCGTGTATGTGCGGATGGATGGGAGTGTGTGCCTGCGTGTCTTTGTGCGTGCTTTGTAATAAAAAGCAAGCACAATGTCTCCGCGGCGTTCCCAGAGAGCTGTCGGCGTGCTCTCAGATCCCGTAACCTCTTTCAAGTCTACCCGGTGCGTGTGGCTCCTGGCGTAGGTGGTGAGCGGAAAGGGAGGCAGAAGAACGAAAGCAGGAGGGAAAAAAATGGGCAGAGATGGAAACCAGACCTGGCTGTGCTTCTCACGGAGCTCTTGTCCTTGCTTGTGTTCGAAACACTCGGTGCCTGGAGTTGGTGAGACCAGGGGAGGCTGGGGCAGCTCATCTGCCCCCCGAGCTGCTCTCTGCCAGCCGGTGCCATGGGGCTGGCAAGCTTCTCTGTTTGCAGACCCCTTCGTTCTGGTTCTTATCAAAGACCTGGCATTTGTTGCTCTGGAGTGTTGCTCTGAGCTGCCTCCTTCTCTGGGCGTTTTCTCACGTATATATAACGTGGGCGTCCCTGAAACCCCCCGGAGGAGTGCAGGGTGTGGGTGAGAGAAGCTGCCCAGCAGCTGGAGCTGGCTGCGGGTGCCCTCCAGAAGAGGGTTTGATCTGGGAGATGCGTGCAGTGGGTGCTCCTCGGAAAATCTGGTCTCACGTCTCGGGTCCCGGCCAGGCTGCTTTCGAAGCGATGCCTGGCTTTTGTTACCGGCCTGAGGACCCCTGTCTTTAAGAGGCTGCTCTGCAGCACCCCTCTGGGGAAAGCTCTGCTCTTATTCTCATCTAGTGGGGATGCAGAGGTGGAGGGTACAAGCGGAGGGCTCTGCGCAGCCACAACGTCCTGCTGCCTTTCCTCAGAAGCAGCCTGGGAGGACCTGCGAGCAGCCAGACTGGCTCAGGCAGAAAATTCACCTGTCCCATCGTCTCGACCTCGGCAGTCGGCCAAAGCGGCATGCCTTGGGGAAGAGTCACGAAAAAAAAATCAGGTGGCAACATTACGTATGGCGTCTGCATTGAGCAGGCACTGCTGGGGTCCACGAATTTGCCCTTGTGAAGGCTTGGCACCCAGAGCGGCCGGTGGCGAGGAGTTACTGCAGCTTGAGGGCAGGTTTTGTAGCTCACTGTAGCAGTAAATATTCCCTGGAGCCTGTTCCCCAGGGAGATTTCCACGTGTAGACTGGGAGCGTGGATGCCTCCGGAGGGTAGGAGCCTTCTGGGGATGATCCGTGGGGTGGCTGAGGCCCGCCCCCCGATGCAAGCAGCCAGCTTAGAGCCTCCTCTTTCTTTTAAAGCAATTTCCGTGGCAGGCTATGCGGGAGCACAGGCCTGGTGGGCAGTCCGTGATGGGACTCCAGCCCTTTTCCACGGGGTGAGACGGGTTCCTTTGCCCTGCCAGTCCGTCCCACGGCCGCTGGCACCTCTTGAGGTGGGGACATGGGACTGGGATGCCTGCCTCCGCACAGGCTCCCCAGCAGGACAAGGAGCACCAGCACGGCGATGCTGCAGCCCGTGCCCCTGCCCGAAGCCCCTCTGTGCCCCGGCTCGGCCACCAGAGGAGCTGGGCAGGAGGGGGTGCCCGCAGCCCCCCGCCACCGCGCCGTGCTGAGCCGGGGGATGAATGATGGGGGCTCAACAAGGTGTTTAAACAGCGGGATTGAAATTAATGTCCCCTCATTGCCGGTGAGGCTGCCAATACATTACAGCAAGCACCTTCCCAAAGTGAAATGAATGTTTGTTTATCCTCATGAAATATACATCAAAACATGTTGGTGGGAGAGGCCCCTAATGAGGGAAAGGGCCGGCTTGCCATTAATTCCCGGCTGGGAGCGGACACCGCTCCCTTTCTGTTCCTCTCCTCTTCCCTTTCCTCTCCGGGCTTTATTTTTGAAGCCCAACCCGTCCGCAGCTGTGCATCCAAAAGCATTAATACGGCTTTAATGAAAACTCTGGTTGATCTGTCCAAAGATATTGATGAGTGCTCCTCAATCGTATTAATCTTCTCGTTGCGGGAGGAAATGAAGGCGGTGAGTGAGAGCGCGCGGGGCCGTCCGGGGCCGCTCGGAGGGCGAGCGGGAGCGCGGGGACGGCCGCCGAGCCCACGCTGCGGGACCCGGCGTTGGCCCGGCTCGGGTTTATTTCCCGATGCTCGGCCCCTTTCTGAAGCTGGAAACAAAGCGACCGCCTCGGCTGGACCGCGCGGTGAGATTCCAGGCCGGTATTTAACATTCAAATCATTAAGTTTCTGCCAATAAATCCATTACTGTTAATTATATTGAAGGGGCTAACGATCCGTCGACAATATTCCGCCTTCGATTTCCATTCGCGTCGAATCAGCTCCTCGCCTTGGAGCCGTGCAGGGGCGCGTGCGTGCGCCTTTGGGGCTTTTTTTCCCCCCCCCCTTCCCTCCCTTGCAGCATCCGCAGCAATGCAGCGCCGCTGCTCTCCCTGGCGATCCCGCTCTCTCCCCGCGTGCAGAACGCTCCTCGATAGGAACAAGCGGCGTTTCTTTATGGCTTATGGCAAACTGCCTTGATTACTTCTACTGTTGTACCCATTATGTGAATTAAATATGTATTCAGTTGCATGCTGCTTGCGTTGTTATTGCAGGGTGACATATGGTAGTGACTCAATTAGAATGAAACTAGCATTAGATAACCCTTCTGATTACATGCATCCCAGCCCGCTCGTCAGGCTGCCGCCGCGCTGCCTCGGCCCTGCCACCGGCACGCCACGGGTGGCACCGGCCACCAGCAGCTCCGCCACGCCGGAGGTGGGCTGCAGGTGGGAGCAGCTCCTCCGCATCCCCTCAGCGCCGCTCTCCTGCCTTCCTCCTTCCGTCCTCGTGGCTTTCCATCACAGCCGGGTTTACCTCGCCCAGGCAGCGGCACCTGGGTTGGGTTTGTTTGGAGCCCACGGGTGCCCGAGCACTGTGGTCCCCCGGTCAGGGTTTGGGGATGTCCTCAAAAAGGGCTCCGGCTCCGTTTGTCACAGGGCTGCATCGGGCTGATAAACGCTTTCTGTAAAGGAGAGGCATCCAGGGGTTGGGGTTTCTTCTTCCCTGCCTCCTCTTCCTCCATATACAGCGTGCACCAGGTGAGAAACGTCCTGAAAACAGAAGGGTTTTGCCTCGTGGGTGGCTCGGGGCCGGGAGAGGCGGTGGGTGGCTTTGTCACTGCTGCCCTCTGGTGCACACAGCGGCCGGCTCCCCGGGGAGCCCCGCGGCTCCGGGTCAGAGCCTGGGGTGCTGGGGGTGCTTGCGAAAGCTGGAGGGCTTTCGGCTTCCTCAGCTGCTTTCTGTCCTTACCCACGCACGTTTCGTCTGCGTGGAGTTTGGAGACCGGGCCCAAAAGGTCACGAAGGCTTGCACGCAGAGCTCCGCGGCTTGTTTTGGCTGTGTTTTCACCGCAGCCAGCCCTCGATGTGCCTGTCAGCAGAGGCCTGAGGGACGGGCAGCTCCTGCTCTTCCCTTCGAGCTGCTCGACACCTTTGCGTTCGCCATACACAACGCTGGTGGCGAGCCCTCCCCGCAGCCCCCAGCCCCTGCGTTTCTGTTGGAGTTTTGCGGCTTGTTTGCCGACGGATCCCGATGCACAAGTAAACGGGCAATGGATTAATTATCTCAACACGAGGTGGTTCCAGCAGCAAACCCCAGCCTGCGAATTGTTTGCAAACGTTTCTCCTCCAGGGCTGCTCGCTGGTTGCGCGCTGCCATCGGCAGCCGCCGTCACGGGGCCCGGCTCCTCCGCTCGCATTGGGCAGAGGGGGTTTTTAAACCCAAATAATGGCTGCGATCAAAGAGCAAATAACACGCCTGCCAGTGACAGGGCTCAGCTAAATACAAATCTTATCTGCGTACGTATATAGCTATTGAGGGGTATTTGTGAAGAGAAAATAACACAGCTCGATAAAAATGCGCTTGCAAGGTGGTTTTTTTTTCGTACCAACGCTGGGAGTTTGGTTTGTGGCTTGCGTTTCTCCTTAATTCTTTGTGTTCCTCTCGCGTGTTCTGTGAGCGTGCCTGGATAGGTGTCTGTGTACGCACACGCGGGCCCGCATGCACATTATGCTGTCAGCCCTCTGTGGGAAGCTTTATTCTTGCCTTTGCAAGTGGGAAGTTTCTTTTTCCAGAGGAATAAAGGCCCTTCCCAGAGGAGAACCGCGAGCCCGTGGCAGAAATAGCTGCTTCTGGAGCCCTAATCCTTTATCCCATTCCAGCCGATAGCCCAAATCCCATTAGCTTCCTTCCTGGCTTGTTTGCCGAGAGCCTCCCAAGGCTCCGTAACAAAGCCCGGCTCTCCCCAGGCATCTGCCTCTCGCACGCCGCCTCCAATCGCCGGGGAAGGCAGGGTCCTGCGAGCGGACCCGGCCCGTGCAGCCTGCCCTGGGCGGCATCGTGCCCCTGTCCCCGCGGGGACGACGCTCAGACACAAGCATCGTCCTTCCCCGGTGGGGTCCTCCCAACCCGGGGGGCTGGCGGAGCTCCGTGTTGGCTTTGGGAGGTGGGTGATGCTCAGTCCCTCCTGCAGAGGTGATGCTCCTTTTGCAGGGAGGCAGGGAATGCCGTTTATTTCCCAAACCCAAAGCTTTCCCGGTGGCTCGGTGTGCTTTCCTCCCATGGCAGCGTTTGCAGGGCTGACGTGGGGCAGTCGGAGCAGAATCCGTCCCTTTAGTGCTTGCCTTGCTACCGCTCGCGTTGCTTTCGGCTGGAAAGCCGTCAGCTCATTCAAATGACTGACAGCAGCCAGCGTCAGGCCTTGGCAGGTATGTAAACAAAGGAGGGAACCGTTTTCTGCTCTTCTCCTTTTTCTCCTTTTTTTTTTTCGAAGGCGGCGTTCCAAGCACGCATGCGGGAGGCGCTGGTGCAGCCCCGTGCACGTCCCCGTCGGGGGCTGGCAGTGGCCCCGCCGGGTTCCAGCAGGGTCTCGGCGTTATTTCAGGGCGGCTGCAGGTGCCCTGGGGGCAGCCCAGCACCATGGTGGCCCCGTCCCCGTTTCCTTGACCCCCATTAATGTCCCTGAGCCCGGGACGGCGGCGATGGGGTGCGCTGAGCTGCCAGAGCTCGGCTGCTTGGTGCAAAGGGACTGGGGAAGGGGATAAACAGGAGGCTGCGAGGACGGTGCCAATATGTTGCCTGCTCCCCACCAGCCCCAGTTTTCTGGGTTCCCCAGCCCTTTTCTTTTCTCAGCATCCCACATCCCACGCGTTCCCTCCCTGCCTGCCGTTGCGGTGCCTCCCTGCCTGTTTCTCCGCACTGCCTGACGAGCAGAGCCCCCAGGTCTGCAGGGCTGTCAAGGGCTGTGTCTCTCTGATTGATTGGAAAAGTTCTTGTGCGTGTGTTCGGTCTTTTTTCCCCTTGAAAAGCACCACCTGAGCAGGTCTCTGCTGGTGCAGCCCGCTTAGCTCTTGCAGAAGGAAGGCAAGCTCGCAGCCCGCGACTTCAACGCCAGCGTTCCTATTGGGGGAACCACCACAACCCTATCAGGGAAACCAAAAACATGGCCAAAAGAGGAGTTTTTCTGCTCGCTGTGTGTCGGCACAGGGCGCTCAGCGGGAGGCAGCCACCGTCCCAGCCTGCTGGTGAACTGTCCCCTGCCCAGCTCCGCTTCTTTTCCAGCCCTGCTTTCGAGGGCAGAGGTGGCCGTGAGGTTCCCCAGGGAGGAACGGTGAAGTTTCAGCTCCAGGGAGTCCCCCAGGAGCGAAAGGAAAGGGAAAGTAATGTGAGGCTGCTAAGCCGTGAGCGGCGGTGGATTATTTAAGCGGATTAGCAGCTCCTGAGCTGGGGCTCATGCGGGGAGCACCCAGCGCTGGGACGCGGCTGGAGCAGGGGCCTCATCCCCTGCACCTCGCACTCCCCGCTTCGCTCTGGTGCCCACAGCCTCCTCCCTGAGCCGGGCAGGATGCGACCCAGCCTCCTGGGCTGGGCGAAGCAGGCCGCGAGGCCGGCAAAGGGCCTCGGTCGAGGCTCCCTGCCGCAGCCTCCCCTCTCCCATGGCCGCGCCGAACAATGGCTCCCCCCGGGCCCCGTGTCACACTGTGTCACCGGCAGTGAAAGAGCGGGGTCAGAGGGGGCGGAGGGCTGGGGGACAGCGGGCCCCCTCTTTGTCTGCGCCGGGCAGGCCGTGCACATCTCCCCCGGTCCCTCCGGCGTGCGTCGGGGAGGAGATTCCCTCCTTCCCTCCCCGCTGTCTCAGCCCGTTGCAGGCGTGCACTTTTTTTTCCCCCCGTTTCTCCTTTTTTTTTTTTTCTTTTTTTCTTTTCTTTTCTTGCTTTTCCCTTTCTCTAAAGAATATTAAAAAAATAAAAAAATAAAATAAAATAAACCCCCAGCAGAAAGCAAGCTGTGATACTGTCGGGCCTGGCGTTGATGTTATTTATTTTCCTCAGTTGCTGCTCTGGAAGCCCGGAGTTGACAGAGCGGTTTTGTAGAATAGAAACATTATAGACTGTTACTGTCAGAGTGTTAAATGTGATGGATAGAGAAATACAGGAGAGGGAGGGGACTTTATACTAGCCATGTCTGCCAGCGAGGGTGCTCATGGGAGAATAAACCATCCGCATATAAGAAATGAATGAGGTAATGTGGCGGGAGGTAATGGACTCGTGCAACACGCCGGAGCAGGGATGCGCGGTGCTGCCCGGCCTTAACCCTCGCTGCTCCGGCCCATGCCGGGGGGCACGGGCCCCCCTCAGCTGGGCCAGGACGTGCCTGCCCCGGTGTGGGACCCGCTGTTGTTCCCCTTGATGGGAGCCCGAGCCATTTCCCTCTGTGGGTGCCCCGTGGAGAATAGCTTTTGTCCCCGTGACCTGCTTCCTGGAGCGGCTGGGATTTTGCAGAGGGAAACACCTCTGGGTTCCTTATCTCTAGGTGTTTTGCTGCCTTTCCACGGTGCTGGAAACCCGCCGTGGTTGTGGGGGCGTTGAGCTGGGCTCAGGGTGAGCCCGGGACGGAGCATCTCCCCGAGGTGTGCTGCTCGGGAGGCACACGGGCTGCAGCGGCATCGTCCCGGGGGGGAGTCGGGACCCTGCTGAGGTGGGTGCTGAGGCCTGGGGCTCAGTCGGCAGGTGGGGAGCATGGGGCAGGAGAAGGGGTGCCCCCAGCCTGCCCTTCCTCATCTGCCAGCAGCCATGGGGCCTCAGCTTTCAGCACGGCTGGCTGCGCGAGGTGCTAAGCCAGGGTCCAAAGCCATCACCCGGTGGCTGCGGTGCTCAGCTCGCCTTCTGGACGCCGCTTGTTGTGCCTGGAGGGGCAGGACGAGGTCCTGTTTGTGGCCAGAAGCTGTGGTGGTGGCCAGCCCTCTGGTTCTCGCCCAGGGAAGGCAGCTGCCTGCGTCTCTGAACTCTTCTGCTTCACGTAAATGGCTTTTCCCGGCGTCCACGTAGCTATCAAATTGCATTTTGAAGGCTAATGAGCGCTCGGCGCTCGTTTCAGTCTCTCCTCATTACAGAGTCTCTCCATAGCTCCGGTTGTTTTTATTGCCTTCGCCTGAGCCGTTTGTGCCGCAGCTTCCCCGCGTCCGGGGGGCCGCGAGGAGCCCGGCCACGGGCGCTGCCCCTCGCCACGGGACGATGCTCCCAGCCCTGGCTGCCCCTCGCCTTCACGCTCCGCTGGGCGGCCGGCAAAGTTTGTCGTGGCCAGCGTGTGTGAGTAATTAAATTACCTCCCTGTGCATTTTACCCTCGCTGACTTTTACCTACCGTCTTACCTCCGCCTCGCGGCGCTTCGGATGCACATCCTTGGAGGAGATGGGAGGATCACACAGCCCTGCTAACCCGTGCTGCTCGTGTTCTCCTCCGCCTTGCTGCTGCTCATCTTGTCCTGGCAATAAGCACGAGAAACAGGTTAGCTAACTGCTAACCCTCGGACAAAGCTCCTGAGTTGAAAACACTAATTGTTTTCACTCTCTTCCATCTCTCTACCCCACCCTTAGCCCTTGTTTTTACTGGGCGATAACTGAAATTTGCCATTTGTGAGTAACGGGTGGAAGCTCGGGGGAATCCAAGTAACGTCAGCTGCACTCGGTGCCTGCTGTTGTTGGGTGCAATTGTAATAGATTAGCGAGGCATGGTTTTTTCTTTCTTACAGGCACTGCTAGTTAATCTCTGTGGTATCGTGTCCATCTCGATGCTTTATCCTACCTATTTATCATCTGAGCTGGTACTGGAGTGCGACTCACAAGTCTGTGAATCTGTGGCTCATCTCACTCCATTTTTTAAAAATAGGGTATGACACTTGGTGTCCTCTGGTGTAATGAGAGATTGAGCCGCTAATGAAAATATGCAATCATTTTATTTCTGAGTCCCTGCAGAACTCTTAGACAGGTATTATCTGGTCCTGGTGAGTCCTCATTTTTCATTTTCCGAACATGTTTTAGCATCACTTCTTCTGACATCTCAATCTCAGCTTGAGCCTCATCTGTGCCACCTGCGGGATCCCCCCGGTTGGGGACTGCGCGGGGTCTTTGCGGAAGGCTGAGAACCGGGGTCCCCTCGCCTGCAGCCTTGCACTGGGACCATCGTTAGGTTGTGAAATGAATGAGTTCAAGGCATTTCCGTGTACCTGCCTGCTGCTCCTTAAAGATTTGGGTCAGGTTTCTTGGGGATTGAGCATGAATCCCCAAAACGTTCCTCTCCAGGAGGTGTCTGGGTGCTCTGGCTCCAGCGGTTGAGCCGCGGGATGCTGCTGCTGGACCTGCCTTCTGCTTCAGACAGCGGTGGAGAGGCAGGAGGAGCCACCCTTCGTCCCAAATCTGGTTCGGAGGGAATAGCACTGGGTAGGTGCCACCATACCGGGGGGCTGTTAGCCCCAGGGGTGCAGCCTTGGGTGCCCAGGGCCAGCGCTGGTGCCGGGGGAGCTGCGGGGATGGCAGCAGCCGCTCTGCGTAGCGTGCAGTCAAACAGTCAGTTAAAGGGCTTTTCTTATCCCTCGTGCCCCTGCCACGTTGCGAAGCAGTTGGCAAATCCCTTTTTTGTCAGGGGTCCTCACATCTTCCCGTTCCTCAATCACACTGGAGCCAGTCGAGAGGAAATGAAGGAAAAAAGAAATAACCCCTTGTTTGTTAACGTGCGCTTCGCTTTCTTCCCGAGCAGGAAGGCTGCTGTCCAAATCAGCTTGATTTGGTAAAATGCTTCCAATGCAGCATGTCACAGATAATTTATTCCCGGTTGCTGTAATCTGAAGAAAAACAGATAGAAGGACCTCTAGTCACACGCGCACACACACACAAAAAGTTAAGTATTCTTGCTTTCGCTGACAGTACAAAGGTGTCATATACGAGAAGGATTGACACAGACCAAAGGGTCTTGTGGGAAATATGATAATAACTATAAAGAAGACAGATTATTCCCCAGTTGCCAACATTCAAACCTTTTTACAGTCAGTTCAAACATATAAAACTTTATTGCTGTAGCAGAAAGGGGAACAATTTCTGGTTGCACAGCTTTCCCAGGGCTGGGTTTATACTGTCTGTGTTATTGCTCTATAGTGGCATTTTAAAGTTTATTGAACAAGACTTTTACAATTGAAGGAAGTATATAAAACTGTAAATTTATTAGATTTTTCAGGATAAGTGCCCTTTCTAGTTGTGCTCAAGAATTCGGAGCTACGAGAAACTGCTAGTTACAAGACTTATTAATATTAAAGACTGAGAGAGCGCACATTTTATACCTTAACTGATCTAAAAAATAATATTATGATATTACTGAAAATCTGAGCTGTCACGGAGCAGGGTGCACGGAGCGTTTGCGTATGTATAAATATTCCACGGGCCGCGCCGATCCGTGTATAGGTACGTGTCTGCGTGTGCCTGGGGGTGCACACGCACGTGCTGTAGGAGGGTTTGTGCACGTTCCATACGCGAACAAGGGGATGTGTATGTTGGAGCATATAGAGAGAGATGTAAATCGGTGAATTTCTGTGCGTTGTTTTATTTTCGTCTGCATCGATTCCCTGTATTACGCAGTGCTTTCCAGGGTGGAGTCTGGGTGCACGTGTCAGGCTTTCAGGTGGTGCGGAAATAGGATTTTAGGGCGCCTGTGCGGGTCTGACGGTTACGTCGTGGTTGTTTGCGTGTGGTGTTCGTGGGCACCTCTGCCTAGCTCGGGTATGGAGGTCTGCAGCGGGTGAATTACACGATCTAAGCCACGTTCACCCGATCCTTTGTGCCTAAAACCGGGGCGTAGGTGGGCGGTGGTGGGGTGCCATGTCTGAAGGGCAGGCCTCCGGGAAGCCCGGTCCCGATGGGCCCCTGTTGTGAGGCTGGTTTTCCAGTTTTGGGATGATTTCGCCTCGATATGTGACTCGGATTAAAATAAGCCCCAAATCTGCGCCTGCTGCCTGTGTTGGCCAGTGTCACCGGAGCGGCCGTGGGGACGCTGCCCACGCGTGTGTCGTGGGGTGGCCTCGGGGCCTTGCCAAGCGGCCGCTGGGCCTCCTTCACAGCAGGGCCCGGCCACCGCCTTTCGCCTCCGTCCTCCGGTTGCCTTACATCCTGTTACTGTGCTAGCCTTTTTAATTAGGATTTCTATTAGATTTAGCTAGGTTTTAGCTGGGGAGACATAATCTCCCTGTAATTGCAGTATCTGCATGCACGCGTTGAGGAGGAGGAAGAATGTGAACGAGGAGCGGTGACGCTCCGGCGCGAACCGACGCGACGTGACCCCAGGCGCCTCAGCACACACCGAGCAGCTCCTTGTGGGGAAGCGGAGCAGGACACCGAGCTGCGGGAATCGCCACCGGGGCCAGCCCCAAAAGCACCCCTCACCTCCCCGGGGCTGGGGGCTGAACCCCCAGGCAGGAGGAGAGCTTTCCTCCGCCCCGCCGGCCTGCCAGGCCCGCGCCGCCGAGCAAGTGCGCTTCTTCAGCTTGGGCATCCGCGATGGCAACTTGAAAGGGATCCTTCGGGGGCCGACAGGGAGCAAGCCGGAGCACCGTGAAACGGCGGCGAATGTAAGGAAGTCAATAAGGCCTGAATCTTTTATGAGACCTTGGATATTCTGATCACAGCTCCGCTGGCACCGAGATCGGAATACTGATGATGTGAGAAAGCGTCTGTGACTGGAGGCTCGGTCCTGGGTCTTCCCGAGGTTTTTAACTCGCCTCCCCGTGTTAACGTTTTGCCGCTGGTTCGGGGGGCTTCCCTCCTTTTCCCTGCTCTCCCCCCTGCGGGGAATCAGGCGCGATTCCTCAGAGCCGGGGCTGGCTGGGGAAGGAAGCGGGGAAGGAGGTTAGTGCAGCTAATGGGGCTAAAAGCCTTATCCCTGCGTATTGTTAATGACAGCAGCAGGCAGGAACACTGCGCGCAGCGAGTCGAAAGAAAAGGAAAGCCCTCGGATCCCTTGTAATCCTGCACTGCGCAGCGCGACGGCACCGGAATCGCAAGGGTTCTCGCTGAATTCATTTCAGGTTTGGAGAGAAAAGAAGGAGGGAAGAGAATCAGGAGGATAGGGAGGAAAAAAAAAATAATAAAAAAAAGACCCCTGCACTGAGATGAATTTATGCCTAAGCTTGTCTTGGGAATGCAAATGTGTTTAAGGCTCTCTGAGCTAAACCACCCCTTTTGGGAAGAAGGAGGGGGGAAAGGGGAAAAAAAAAAAAAAAAGTATGACACAGTAAGGACACAGGGAGAATGTGAAATGAGGGCTTGCCGCCCCTCCTCCCGCACCCTGCGTGCTGCCGAACTGGCACTCGGGCCAGGAGCGAGGCGGTGGCGGTGGCTCAGTGGGGGACGGGGTTGGGGACCAGGGGGCACCCCGGGATGTGGTGTGCAGGGGGCCTGGGGGGAGAGTCCACGGGTAGCACCTGTGCTCCTGTGGCCATGTGTGATCCACTGCGGTCTCCTGTGACCATGTCGGGTGCCTGCCCCACACCGCTTGCAGCTCGGGACCAGGGAGGAGACACCCCTGTGCCCCGATGTCCCCGCTCTCCTGGCCTGCTGAGCCTGTGGGGCACAAACCATTGTGTGCTGAGGTTCTGTCGCATGGTTTTGTCTCCTGGGTCAAGCAAGAAACTCTCCCAGTGGTCCTGGGTGCTGCCAAGGCTGTTGGAGAAGGGTGGTGCAAGCAGCTTGCTTGCTCTTCCCTGCTCTCCTGGCTGAGCTGTAGCCGGTCCCACGGGACCAGGCGGCTCTGGCACCCAGAGGTCGGTGTGGATGCCTCCCCGTGGCCGCAGCAGCCTCGTGCACCAGCCTGGCCGCGCGGATGTCAGGCGTGACATGGCCGCACTCGTGCCACCGCTGCCGTGTGCCCATTTTCCACCTCCGGAGATAAGCAGGGTGCTGTGTGTCCGCTCCCATCCCGCTCGGTGGCAGCGGGGCTCTGCTGGCGTTGCAGCAGCGCTCGCCAAGGGGGCTGCAAAGCCTCAGGAGGGGGCAAGCGGCTCCCCACCTACCCTCGTTGCACCGCGGTCCCTCCGCAGGCGACCCGCAGCGGGACCCCGTCCTCTGCCAGATCCGGAGAGAAAAAGGAGACCGGGGAGAGGAGGAAACCGGCGGCGAGCAGGAGGGAGGGGGGATGCAGGAGAAGAGGCGAACCCGCTGCCAATTGGGCAGTTGTGTCTGTTGTCTGGAGGCTGCTGCTAACCACTCGTTACAATTAAAATGAAGTGTCCGTCAGCGGCTATCTTCGCTGTGTGGCCCATATGTTTCTGAGCTGATACTGTCCGGATTATTCTGTTTGGGAGAACGATAACGGCTGTTTATAACCTTGGCAAAGACTGAGCCCTAATCAGGCTGGAGCACATTTTCACTGACTGGCTGATAACGGGCTGTTAGCTGCCTTATCGCTGGGGAGAGATAGGCCAAAATAAGCAGATCTGTGAGCACAGGAGCCCAACCAAGAGGCACATACTCTGGCCTGGCCTTTATTTTTAGATGCTTTTTTTTTTTTTCTTTTTTTCCTGGCTGATTTCAGAGAGAAGGGGGGATTATTTCAGCGGAAGGGGAGGGAGGCGGCAGGTTTTGTTCACATCAGTGAATGGGGGGGCAAGAAAGGCACGCAAAACTAACGCAGGGTGTTGTGTGGCTGTCGCTTGGCCTGTGAATTACTCCCCGGGCTCCTGCAGTGCCCTGGGGTACACGTGGGCCTCTCCATCTTTGGGGAAAAAGAGTGAAGTTCGCCTCCTTCGCTTTTTCCTTGCTGCTTCCTCTCTTCTCGGGGGCTGGCTCGCTGAAACCGATGTTCCGGGTGCCTCGTGCCCACCCCAGCAGCAGGGAAAGCGGCGTGTAATGAGGAGAGAGGAGGCGAGGGGGGACGGGATGCCTGTCTGGGGTGGCATTGCTTCAGTGTGGAGGAAGGGCATTTTGAAAGAGGGCAGTCCTGCTGAGTTTTCTCCCCAAAACAGGGTTATGCAGGAAAGACCCGAGCGTTCCTGCCGCAGATACCGAGTGGGACCGTCTTGAAGTGGTGTGCACTCAGACACCTAACGAGCCTGATTTCCCCAAGGCAGCCTCTCACTGAGGGTGGTTAGAGCTCCTTTCCAGCCTGCTCTGGTACCGGGCTATTCCCAGGAGCTGGGATTCACCTGCTGCCATGATCCTGGATGCACCACCCTCCTCCTCAGCACAGCCCAGGTCTTGCTTCATCTCCGCTCTCGAATCTTCCAGCGGAAATGGTCCAGCTCGCCCAGTGCCGCGCCTCCCTGCCTCCTTTGCTCAGGCTCCGTACTCTGCCTTGAAGTCTCAGGCAGGTGTTCAAATAAATAATGCAGCTAAAAATACCTTTTGGCAGCAGCTGGGAGTTCTTGTGAGCAGCGCCGGAGTGGTGGGAATACAGCATCCCGGCTCCGCGGGCAGGTGCGTCTGCGTGCTCCGGAAAGTTGGAGCAAACGCTGGGGACACGGGGGGCTGCGTGCCTCCTGGCCTCCCGCGGCCTCAAAAAAAAAAAGAGAGACATTTATTCTGTCCAACCTGGCTTTTAACTAAGCGTCACCTTCCCCGAGCGCGCCTGCGGTTGGCTTTCGTTGGAAGGATGCTGGGGAGGGGACCCGCCAGCTGCATCCCAGCTCGTGCCGGAGTGCCGCGCTGTCCCTGCGCTCCCGCTGCATCGCAGGGGGCAGGAAACCATCACGGCTCGCACTGCGACAGCGTGTCGGAGCGTTCCCCCTTCGGGGAGCGCCTGCCAGGCAGGGAAGGATGCTGAGCCCCTCCAGCCACCGCCCGGTGCTGGGGGAGCACTCCTCACCCAGGGCTTTTTGTCGGGTTTGGTGGAGCTGCCTGTTGTAAAATCTCCAAAAAACCTCAGCGTCCTGCCCCTTCCCACACACTGCTGTGGCCACCCGGAGCTCCCAGTGGCTTTTCCTCCTCCCTTCGCCCGCGTGGGCCTGGGCCTGGCAGCCCGCACGAGGGGGGTGCAGCTGGCTCCATCTCCACCAGCGCTCGTCTCCTGCCTCTGCTTGGAGACCTTCTGAGATCTCCCCTGGCAGCAAATTGTAGGACGACAGATTTAATTATGGCAGCAGGAACATGGCTGGGGGCAGAGCATCTTTCAGTTGGCCACAAACAAAACTGACCTTGGTTTTCCTCTCGCCCAACTGGTAGCGAGCTGCCCGCTCCAGGTCAGAGCTGCCCCCGCTCCGCTGCGCAGAGGACAAGGGCCCCCCTTACGCCCCCGTGCTTTGGGATGTGCCGGGTCCCCCTTTATCAGAGGGCTTAAAGATCAAATTTAAGACAGAGACTTCACCTTTCCCATTATGTCTTTAGAGGATGTGTTTAGGGAGCCAAGCGCACTGTTAGAAGGGGCTGGTGGTGGAATTGCCTCGGTACAGGGGTACCCAGAGCAATCGTGCCACGGTGTGAGGGCCGGGGAGCCAGCATGGGATGCCTGTGAACTAAATGCTGCTCTGCATGCGCAGACACCGAGGGAGATGCTATCTAGGAATTGCTGGCTGCTTTCCCCTGCTTTTTGGGTGTATTTGGGCCCGTTTCAAAAGCAGAAGCGCGAGCGCTGCGCAAAACCAGCTGCGGGTTAGGCAGCTTTGGAGTAAAAATGGGGAAAGCTTTGGCGTGGTCCAGCGTGTGCCCGCCCGCACGTCCGCGGTGCCCTGTCGCCGTGCCCCGCAGGGCTGCGGGGGCTTCTGTGCTCCCCCGGCCCCCGAGATGCCGGCGGAGCGATGCGGATGCCACGAGCCAGGGCAAACTGACTCTTCCCATCTCGTCCTGCGCGGAACGAACAGAGCTCAAGGTAAAGCACTGAAATTCCACCGTGACCTTTTCTTAAAGCATTATAATCAAGATGAACGTTTCCAGTTGTCCCACTAATGTTTGCCCCGTGGGGGAAGGCGCCCTGCTCCCGGGAGGATGTTGGTGGCGACTCCCGCGCGCCCCCGGAGCTGATTGCACTGGATGCCAAATGAGTGCTGGGGGCAGGGGAGGCAGGGGCAGAGGTCTGGCGATGCAGCCAGGGGAAGGAATGTGCTCAATGCTCTGCATCTGCTCCAGCCTTTGCTCAGGGCTCTCCGACACATGTGCTGTAAAACAGACACCGCCTCGCGTGTTGCTGAGCACCCCTAAGGCCTCCGAAGTGTGATTTCGAGGCGTCCCTGTTGGTACGGGCTGTGGGATAAGCATCTCCCGCCACGATGCTCGCTGCAGGGAGGTTTGAAACATCTCTGACCTTTGGGCAGGCTTTTTTGGCCCCCCACCAGAGCTTTGAAAGACATTTAAGGGGTGAAGGATGGAGATACCCCCGTGTCTGAAGAGGGCTGTATGGATAGACATAACCGTGCCTGGGGTGAACCCCGTGTGCCTCCCGTGGGCATTGCTCAGCCCTCGGAGGAGGCAGAAGGCCCGGAGCATCCCCGACGAGCCGCCCCCCTGGCTCGTAGCCCCTCGGTGAGATGTGCTCCCTTTCCGCCCGTTCAGGCGTGACTGCGCAGTGGCAGAATGAGAAGGGACAGGGGTTAAAACCCGCCACGGCGGTGAGCATCGCCTCTCCCTGCCAGCCCTCGGCTCGTCCTCGCCCCGCCTGGTGTAAGCCCGAGCATCTGCCCTTCTCCTGCGCGGGGAGGGTCCCCGAGCTGCGCAGCGTGAGCCCAGGAGCGTGCGCCGGCTGGAAAGCCCTCGTGGCACCGCTGACATTTAGCTCGGTGCGCTCGGACGATGCATATTTATGAGGAGCGGGCAGGAGGGCGGCGAGGCGCTGGCCCCGGCCCCGCGACCTCCGCAGACGGCGAGCCGCCGCTGCGCACAGCCTCCCCGAGGGGTTTTCTTTTCGAGGTTTCTCATTGAAATGTTGCAGCAGCCCAGGTTTTGTGCCTTCTCCCCCTCCCTGCGCGCCGGGCAGGGCTGGTGGTGCTTCCCCAGGGTCTCCTGCAGGCAGCAGCAGCTTACAGCAGGCATCGGGTGCAGCTGGGATGTTCCCGGTGAGGGTTTGTTTTAAGCAGGGGAAATCAGGTTCGCCGCATCGCTGGGGTCTCGTCTGAACTGAGTGCCATGCGACATGGTTGGGTGCTGTGGTTTTGGTGATGCTTGAGACCTCTGGACTCAATTTCTGTGGTTGGTCCCAAACAACTGCAGCGCTGTTACACTCAGGGCTACACCTCCAAGATGATCTTGGCTTTAACCCGCCCCATGCGTCCTCAGAGAGCCTAAACACACGACTGTGCCCTGCTCTTTTCCTTCCCAAGCACAGATGGTGCTCACTGGAGACGGCTGGCAGCCGCCTTGTTCCCTTTCCTTTGGGTTTAGGGGTGCCTCCAGCCCACGCCGTGTTTGGGGAGCGTTGCGGATGCTCTGAAAGGTGAGCAGGGCTCATGCTGGTCTCTGCTGGATGCTGAGCAAAGCGAGGAGCCAGTGCTGGCACCTTGGGCACGTGACACTTGCTTAATTGCACCGCCCTGCGAGCTGGGCATTGACCTGTCGCCACACATCACCTGCTAGCGATCGAGGCAGAATCCCCTGCAAACAGACCTCACACACCCAGGGCAAAACCTGGGGAGGGGGAAGAGTGCGTGGTGCTCTTGCACACCTTCCCTCCTCCTCCCTCTGCCCTGCAGCACCCTGCTGCGAGCGGCCGGGCGGCCGTCCTCCCCCTGCTCGGCTCCCCCGTGCCCTGCCTGCGTGTGAGCCCAGCCCCATCCCCGTGCACGCTGGCTGAGCACGGCAGGAGGCTGCCCGAAGCTGCCCTTTGGTGCTTGAGCTTTTGGTTGCAGCAGAATCAGGAGAACAAACCCCTAGCGTTCTTGTTTTTGCGCAGCTTCCTTTCTCCCCTCCTCTTAGAGTGAGATGAACCGTGGGGCAGGGAAGTGAAATGGAGGAGGAAACCAGGGCTGAGATGCCCTGCGGGGCTTCCTCCCGAGCAGCCCAGGTCTGACAGCGTTAAGGAGCAGGAGGAGGTGAGGCAGGGCTTCGGGAGGGAGCGCGGCTGCTGGTGGACGTGGGCTGATCGGCGGCGGAGCTCTGCTACCGCCCAGGCTCTTCGGGCTGGAGGAGGCAGGACGGTGCTGAGGGATGGTGGGGAAACCGAGGCACGGGACAGCTAAGGAGTGAAGCCAGCGGTCTGCTCGAGAGGCGATGCCACCTCCCCACCTCCCTGCCCACCACTGTGACCCCCAGCATCGGGCGCCAGCCCTGGTGTCCCTGTCCCCATCGCCCCGTCCCGCGGGCAGCAATCCCTGGCACAAAATGGCTCCCCCCGGGCTTCCTCGCCTCCCCCCTCCCCAAAACTTTCTGCTCTCAGGTTCACCGCAGAGCTGTCCTCTGTTTCAGTTGTTCCTGGCTGTCAGAGGTTATATATATCCGCTCTGTTCATGCTCATCCTCTGTAACCATTTTCTGCTACAGAATCTTCTGGCTGCTCGTTGAAGCCTTAATCCGTAATGCAGCGATCAATGGGTGTGCGCCTTTACCACTCGGATGCTCATTTTTTAATCCCCACTGCCTCCTTCAATGTCATCCCTTCCCATTTTTCTTTATAGAATTTCAGGTCTACTGTACCTGCTGATTACTTAGCGGAGACCGCTGGACATCTCCCTTAATTAATTCCATCGATTTCTCAAATCCCACAAGGTTTGGGGTCCTTAGATTTCTGAAGCAGCTAAATGGAATGTCTAAATTCCGACATTTTCCCTCTATAAATTGTTTTGCCAGGGAGACGCCGGGAGGCAGCGCTCCGGCTTTATTTATTCGGAGGCCACACCGGCCCCGGAGCCGGCCCCGTCCTTGCGGCATCCAGAGGACGTGGCGGTCCCTCGGTGCCCGTCTCCGCTGGCATCCCGCAGACCCCGAGACCTCGGCGTCTGTCCTCGGGGGACCGACGTGAGGCCAGCCTCCGCCGCTCGTGGCCGCTGCCGAAAGCCTGGGGATGGGACCCGAAGCTCCTGGCAAGGAGCCGTTTTAGCGGCGGGGCCCTCTCCGTGCGCGGCCGGGGAAGACTCCGTTGCTATGCGCAGGGAGCTTAATTTTATTATTACTCTCTGCTATTTAATGTCTGTCTCTCAGGCAGCTGGTGATGTTTTAATGAAGCTGGAATTGTATAGTCTGCAGCGCTGGATAAGCGTAAGCTGCCGAGTCAGAATCGAATTAATAATTCATGAAATTAAAGTGTATAATTAATTCGAACCGCGCAGATGAGGAGGGACCCGGGTCTTTGGCCCGAAAGGCGCACACACGCGTGTCTGCGAAGCGTGAGTGTGTCCGTGGTGGGTCCGGGTGGGCTGTGCCTCCCCCCTTGCCTCAATTTTTGTAGGGTCTCGTTTGCTTTCTGGTTTGTGCACACCGCTGGCAACGGAGGGAGCACCGGGTTGCTCCCCGGAGTGGCGCAGTGAGGCGTCCAGAGGGGCTGTCTGGGCTCTGAAAGCGGGAGAGAGGTTTGTTGGAGCTAGCAGCTGCCCCAGGAGAAGCCGAAGGGACTCGTGCTGCTGCTCGGTGCGACGGGGAGCCGCCACGAAGGGCCGCTGTGCAAGCAGGCAGCGCAATTTAATCCTTGGCTGGCCAGCGCTGGAGGCTTAGGGAGCTTCTGGCTGTGGGTCCTGCGCGGCGCCGCTGCTCTGTCTCGCAGGAGGCACCGAGCTGCTCCTGGTATTTCTGCCAGCCTTTGTCCGCGTGGGGAGCAGCAACGGGCAGGGGAGCAGAGGGGGCTGCACCTCTTCACCCCCGCCGCCGCCCCTTGGTGGGGAGAGGCGTCCCGCGCTCCTTTTGCCTGCCCGGAGCAAGCTTTGGCCTGCTTGGGTGCAGGTTTCTGATGTATCTTGCGCAGAGCGGAATGTTGGCGTTGTAAATTCGGGGGGTGTATTTCTCAAAGACATCCGCGGGGGAATCTTTTATTCATAAGAAATATATTTATTTTTTTCTTAACCAAAAATCTGTCTGCAGCGAGATAACGTGATTTGCTGTAAATGCTGTGAAGGATCTCAGATTTGCTGTGAAGGATCTCAATTAAAAAGCCGACGGAACATCTATTAAAAAAACCCCTTCTGACGGAGAGCAGAACTGCACCGAAAGGGCGGTGGGGTTAATTCCTGGGGCACACGAGTCAGGAATCCTCCCCAGTACTTTAAGCTGACTGCCAGGTCCTCGTCCCTTCCGGAGCAGTTGTGGTTCGGGTGCAGTGACAGCGGGTGCACGTGGAGAGGATGTCGTGCACCAGGCAGGGCCACCTCAGGGCGCCCGTAGGTGCTCTCCAGAGGCCTGCCTCGTTCAGGGACAATTTTTCCTGCTCATTTTTTTCCTGCTCCGTTTGGCTGGTGCTGGCCCTCGGGGCTGCGGGACACCGCTTTTCTCCTTGGGAGGGGAGGAGAGCTGGGAACTGCCATTTCTCCAGCCAAGACGCAGACAGCAGAACACACTTCTGGGTGGGTGAAACCCCATTTTTCTGCACGGCTCTGGTGTGCGCAGGAAATTCAAAGGGTTTGTTTTATTTTTCGGTTAGGGGCGAATGTTGCTCTTTTCACTGGTTCACAAAGCGAGGTTCTGATCGTTTCCAGGGCGTGTTGCAGCTGTTGGCTTTGGCGATTCTGTGTGGGTTTAGTTCCAGGGGAGAGAAAATGCTTCAGCACTGAAGGGATGGGACTGGGGAGCTCAGTGCAGAGGTACACCACCCGTACACCCCGTGCTGCGTGATACAAAGGCGGGGTATATGGCACCTTCGCGTTCATTAATTACGTGCAATTAAGCCCTGAGGCTTTTGCGATACCTGCTGAAATCAGGCGACTGCTTTTGGACCATCCCAGTTGCAGTTCTGCTCTCAGCATCCCATTGTCACCTCTCTGCCTCGATGGAAATCCTCGTCCCGGGGCTTGGGGCGGGCAGCACGCTTTGAGGACCATGCTCAGAAGACCTTGTTGTGAATCGTCCCCTGGATTATTCTGATAGCTCAGAGCCTCCCGTGTGTCCTGCCCACCTGCAACTGAGGCAGGGCAGCGCGGTTTGGCTCTTCCTCTCAGCATCCAGATACCGCAAGCCATGGCTGAGCCTCTTGCTCCCCGTCTCCTCTCGCCGTTTTGCCATTTCTCCATTGTAAGAAGGGGAAGGGAAGGATTTCCCCCTCCCTGCGAGCGTGGCTAAACATCAGCAAAGGTCTCCGAGGCTGCACGGCGCTGGGTAAATGCTGAGTGGTATTAATAATAACCTGCCCCTTTGGCTAATGGGCTCCCCTCCGGTGCCGAGGTCCTTTATTATTGGTATTATTGAGGCTGTTATGACACGGGGTGCGGGGAAGCCGAGGCTGCTCCGCGCGGGCTGCGGGTGGCTGCCGCTCGACGGCCAACCCCGGGAGCATCTCCCAGCCCCGTGTGGGCTCATCCTCACCACCCCGGAGAAGCCAGGGCTTGTAGGGCAGCCTTCTGGGGCCATCCTTTCCTCTCCATCTCTCCCGCTCCCCGTCTTTGATCCTGGCTGCTCCTTCCTTGGAGATCCACAACGCTCCTGAAAGTCGGGCAGGAGGAGCGGAGGTGTGGGGCGGGAGCCCGGCTGAAAGGGTTACTGCGAAGCGCAAACAAAAACACGATGCAAATGAGCCGCTTGCAACAGGTAGCCTTAATCAGATGCTGTCAGATGAATTCAGCATCTCTCCGATTGTCGCCTGCGCTAGCCTCCCGTTCGGAAGCCCTCATCTGCTCCAGATGTGGTTTAATTTACTGCGACTTGGCTAATTACTGTAATTAAGGATTAATTACTGTTAATTACTTTCACATAAACTCAACGCCAGTCAAAGAGCGGAGCCTTATGAAGCCTGCCACGGCAGCGAACACAAGCGCGGCAGCCTGGGTGGGCCCGGCGGGTCCGCGGCGCGCTCGGGGCGCTGGTACCCGGCCCCGGCCCTCGCCCCGCGGGGTCGCCCCCGTCGGGCCTCCCGGGGCCAGCGGGGCGCTCGTGGCGGGGCTCCAGATGGCATCTGCCGAGCCAGCCGCCGTTATTAGCGTTAATAATGAGAAGGAGCGGGGATTCGCCGTGCGAGCCCTCGTTACGGAGGGGAGGCGAGCAGCGGCTCCGGCAGGCTCGCGGAAGACGCGCCCGCAGCCGCCTTCCTCCTCCCGGGCCCCTTCTGCTCCGATGCTCCCCTTCCTCGACCTGCTGGAGGTGGTAAAAACGTGCGAGGCACAAATTGTTCTGCTTCCCCCCCCCCCCGACGTCATGCATGCAAAGAGGTGCTTTAGCGAGCAGGGGAAGATCGTCCCCGTAGCTAAGGGAACGGGAGCCGTGAAAACCTGCAGTGGGTGCGAGGATGGAAATGATGGATACAGGGTAGGGGATGCAATACTTCCCCTCAACGGCTGCATCGAGAAGGGGTCTGCTGCCCTGCTCCCGCCTGCGCTGTTAGACCCGTTACGTGTTGGATTTATACAGTTCTAAAAGTCCTGGGGCTTTTTCCGCCCTTGCCATCGTGCCAGGCGCGTCTGAGCTCCTCCTCGTCCCAGCGGGGCGCTGCCACGCGTGCGGGCACGGCGGGGAGACACCGACGGGCAGGGGACGAGGTGCGGTGACGGCTCGACCAGGAGCGTGCCCTGCACTCCCCTCGCCCGTGCCCACGCCGCGGGGCACGGCAGGCGCCGGCGCAGCGAGCGGGCGGCTCGGCGTCGCTGCTGCGCGCGTGTAATATGAAGGCAGGATGCGGAGAGAAAAATAGGAATGATTAGACGGGTATTGTTCTATTAGATCTCTGCCTGCTTGCTATTGTGTCTCAGCATTTGAAGATGAAACATATTCATTTAGCTCCCAGGATGAATGGTTTTAATAAGGGGAGCAAGATGAGGTGGGGTAGTCCTGATGACTTCAGAGACCCATCAAGTCTCCCCCTAAGGCCATTTCGGTGATGACATGGGCCACACGACCATTAACACTGCAATCAGGACAAGTTTTCTGTGTCCCTGCGAATCCTTCAGCCGGGAAGAGCGTGTTTTGGAGCCCAGGAGAAGATGTGTATCAGCAGTAATCAGATTGAGCCTGCGGGGAGGGGAGCGGAGCGGGCGAAGCGCGGGCTCTCCGGGTGCATCTCCCGGGGGAGGCAGCGGCGGGGGCGAGCGCTGAGCCCAGCCAGTGCCCACCACATTGCCACCTTCTCCGTGTCCCCAGACCCGGCTCGTGTCACCCCACGCTGCGCTCGTTAATTATTTCACAGAGACCCGGTGCCTCTTTCTGCCTTCCCACCCAGCCCTGGCTGCTTCATTACGATCTGCCTCCAGGCTCGCCGTGGCCTGCTTAAGCCTCAAATCATGCTAATTACCGTGATTAGGAGCATCTCGGGGGGCAGGGACAGGGGACACCACGTCGCTGCCCGCGTCCGCGTGCCCTGGCCGAGCTGGTTGGGAGCTGGGGGTGCGTGGGGGCAGCGAGCGAGGCGAGGCAGGCAGCCGGCGCTCCGGCTGTCAGCTCCGCTCACCCCGGCTGTCAGGCACGGGGACGCGGAGGGCCTCATTGCTTTAATTGACACCTTCCCCTCGCGTCCCACGCCCGGCCGTCCCAGGCTCCTTCCTGCTCTCGTCTCCTTTCTTTGCTCCGGGAGGAAGCGCTGGGAGGTCCGGCCCCGGCACCCCTGGAGTAGAGGCTGGGGGAGAGGGAGCCCGGCCACGCGTGGCACGTCCCAGCGAGAGATGTCCGCACGGTGATGGTGAGGGAGAAGCGGGGAGCTTTTGGGGTGAAGGGCTGGACCAGGCTGCTTCCAGGAGCATGGCTGGCATCCCTCGGATGACACTTCTGTGAGTCCCACGTGGGTTTCCTCGCTCCTGCCCTTCTCCAAGGCGCTGCAGAGATGCCTCACGTCAGCTCTTGGGTAATCTCTGCCCTTGGAAGGACCAGAGCCCTAAAACCCGGAAGATTTTCGGTCATGCCTTGCTGGTTCAGAGCTATCTCGGTGTGCTGGTCAGCAAGAGCTGGCTGCTGTGTGGAGCACGTGGGGGCCTTTCGGAGCGCACAGGGGAGGGCGACTGGTCCCCAGCGCCATCCAGACACCCCAGCGAGGCTCCGCTCCGTGCGGGGCAGGGAGCAGCCCTTGAAACGCCACGGCTCAAACGCCGGCGGGATGCCTCCTTTGTGCGCCGAGGCGCGGTGTCCTGGGAGGTCACGGTGGTCAAATGCGCGTCGTGAACCGAGTCGCTCCCGGCGTTCAACCCCGGCGGCGGGGAGAGATGTCCCATTGACTCTTCCCTCTTTGTTATGTATTTATTTTAAAGTTTGCCCCTTTGATGTCTGACTTCGCGGCCCGTATTATGCCAAGAGGCTCGGAGCGGCCCGTGTAATTAGCCCAGAAAATGCCGCTTTCACTTGGGTTGGGGGGGACCCGAGTGGGGGATGGATTTCCACGGGCTTTGTTCTGCTGCGGGGAAATGCCGTTTGGGGTTTGGAGGGTTTCGACAGAGATCTTCTCACCCTTCCCTTTTTCTCCTGCTGTGGGGTGGAGCTCAGCGTTCTGGCAGTGAAAGCGCACATGGCAAGCTGCCGCCCTACGGGGTGGGCCGTGCGCTTCTCCTCCCTGTTTTCGGCTACGTGCGGAGCAGCCCGGTGTCTGGGGCGGCTGCGCTGCGCTTTGGCACGGGGGCCCGCAGTGTCACGCTCCAGCCACCCCAGGGGACGAGGCGAACAACCCAAATACTTGTGGCACAACTCCCCGTGGCTACCATTTTTTCCTTTTTCCCCTAAAAACCACACGGGGCAGGGCAGCGCCCTCTTCCAAGCCCCGTTGGTCTCAGCCTCCAGATGTTGCGTGTATACCTCGAGGGGCAGCAGCCCCGTGGAGCCCACCAGCACGATGCCCAGACACGGGGCAGGCAGGAAGATGGGGCCAGGAAGCAGAGCCTGTGACTTTGGGGTTGGCTTTTCCTCCCCCCGTGGAAGCAGACATGGGTTTTCCACTCGGCTGCCCCGAAGCGGAGCGCGGTGGGGACGGCGGCACGCTGCCTCTGCTCAGGGCGCCTCCCGCAACGCCGGGGCTTTCCAGTTAAGCGGTTTCCATCCCCGCTTGTCGGTGGGCACAGCCTGAATTTTCCTCCTCTCCCTCCTCCTCTCTGCTCAGCACACGTGAACGCGCGGGATATTTGTGGGATTGCAAACGCTCTGGGCACGGCGCTGCCGCGGGCTGGCACACGGGACATCTGCAGAAGGATTTCTGCTTTCCTTGGGCTTTTTGGTACGGGCAGGGACAATCATCCCAGATCGTCCTGCGTCAGCAGCAGAAGTGTCTTCCTGTAGCTGGTGATGCCTTGCAGATGCTTTTGCCCCTTTTTTTGCCTTTTGGGGCGGGTGGATTGCCTTTCCCATCCTTTCTGGGTCCCCATCTAGGCCCTCCCAGTTGCATCGGGACCAACGATGAGGGGCCAGAGACGCCCCTGCAGGGAAGGCAGCGATGTGCTCTTGCCCTGGGAGGTGGGTGAGTTGGCAAACTGCGTTTCAGGATCCCCGAGACTTGGCTTGGAATCACTTCTGCCTCGAGATAACGGTGTGGGGTGCCCCGGTCCTCCTGGCGTGGCAGCACCTCCCAGCCCTGAGAGCAGCAAGAGGCAGAGAGCGCTGTTGGAACCGAGCGGTGAATGTGTCGGGTATTTTTTTGTGTTTTGCTTTTTCTCCAGTAGGACTTTGACCAAAAAAAACCCAACCCACCCAACAAAACCTAAGCCAACAGGTAAATTGCATTTTTCCCCAAACCAGGGCCACGGCACCGAGCGAGCTGCAGCGTACGTGGGCAGAGGTTTTACCTTCCCCCCCCTCCCACTTCCCACCTACCTTTCGACAAGAAACCTCGTGCCGTCTTTCAGCGTACGGGTCAGCTGGGCCGCCTCCGGGAGAGCCCCCCACCCCACGTCCCCTGGCTGCGATTCACTCGGCTTTTGTCTGGGGGCCGAATGGACGCGGCGAGCCCCTCGCCGGGGTGCGGGCCCCTCGTGCGTGCGTGGGTTATCCGCGGGGCGTGGGTTATCCGCGGCGGTACCGCTCACGGAGAGCGCGCTAATGAGCGTGCGGGAGAGCGGGGGGAACGGATCGTTGATGGTTATGATCTGGCTACTGTCAAAATAACGTGTTATTTTGACGCTTGCTTTGTCTTTGCTCTCGGAGCAGCGCGAAGGTAGTTTCTTAGCAACAAAACCAGGTTCTCAAACAACACCGGTGAAAAACAACCCCCCGGAAGAACGGCGCCGGGGGAAGAGGAAGGATGGAGAGCGCTCTCCAGCACCTCCCCTGGGCACAGAAATGAGATGGAGAACACCTTCCCTGGGCACGTAGATGAGATGGAGAACAGCTCCCCGGCACGGCGCTTGCCCGTGCAGGCGGTGCCCGGCCCTGGGGCGTGGAGCTGGGGCTGTGTCCTCCGTCCCTTCCTCGGATGGGTAAACTGAGGCAGCCTGGGGGCAAACGGGGGCCTGGGGGTGACCTGGGAGGGTCTGGGCTCCCCTGCCATGGGGACACTTGGAGCTGCCACAGCCTGGCTCAGATGGGTCCCAGAAGGAGGGCGGGAGGGAGCTGCCTGCAAACGATTTGGCAAAGGTTTCCCTGCTCCGTGTGGAGCGTCTCTCCTTTGAAGCCGGCGCTGGGGCTGGTGTCTGTGCTGACGTTGGAGTCCATGAGAGCAAACGGCTCCTCCAGCCAAGTATCTGCCAGGCTGTGTCGGGAGAACTTTTATCATTTCTGTCACAGACATCACAACTCGCTTGTCTTACCATACATCTTCCTAAATGTGACAGAATATTCAGCTGTTATTAATTGAATACTCTCTAATTTAACTGCTTAGCAGGAGGAAGAGCGACTGGTTTGTTTCAGCGGGGAGAGCTGAGGATTTGGGGTGCAGAGGGGTGTTTTGGGGGACAAAACGGGGCTTTTGGACCAGGCCCCCCCTTTCGCATGGGAGGTGGCCGAGAAATAACCCCCTTGCATGAGCTGATCCTGCCCGGGAAGGGCTCTGGTGTCCCAGGCACGTGGCAAAGCCCAGTCTGGAGATGTCGAGGACCTCGCTGCCTCCCCACCCGCAGCTTTCCCACCTCAGATGCACCATGGAGAGAGACAAGAATGCATCAGCGAGGTTTGGAGCCTGGGAATTTTGGCCGCTATGGGTAGAGGGGAAGGCTGCGGAGCCCCTGTGCCACCCAGCACAGCCGCACCGGAGGCGAGGGACCCGCCACTCCTGCCCCGTGCCCGCCGGCCGCTTGCACGCGCGTGTGCCCGTGTCGCCGCGCTGCTCGCCGTGAAAGTTCAAAGCCGGAGTCGAGTTTATTGTTTCTATCTCGTTTATTTTATGTATAGTTTTACACTTTATTATATGCTGTGACATCTTAAATGGAGGCTGTCACTCCATCTTGACTACTGCTAGGGGCTACAGCCACTTACTGTGTCAGGCTTTTCGGCAGCCCTGATTAACGATATCAAAACGAATGGATCCCAGCACAGGCACAAGCACGAAAATCAAGGGGCGATTTGCATATTCAGATTGGGTACGACCTCGAAAGGATGCAGCTAATGCAACTATTGCACCCACACACCCCACGGGTGCAAACACACGCGGCCACGCATCCCCGTGCACGGGACCCACACGTGTTGTGAAGGCTCAGGCGGACATACGTGTATTTATTGGTGTCTTTGGCCAAAGGGAAAAAGCACTCGCCCTTTTTTCCCTGAGTATTTTCATCTCCCAGGGCAATATATCAATTAGGATAGCTAAATGGAATAATTTTTTTTTTTCTTCTTGCGAGCCTGTTGGGATATGTTGCAGAATTACCCATGCAAACGCTTTTTTTTCCCTGAAAGTAGCATTTTGTTAGGTTAATTCATGCACTGGAAAAACAAACTTTCTGTTCTTCCAGTCCAATCTCCACTTACAAGTCAGGTTTTTGTAACCCTGTCATTAAAATGCGAGGTAGCCTACAGTAATTTGAATATTTCATTCTGCCGGCTGCTAATGCACTCTGCATTACAGATGGTACTTGCTCCATCCTTCTGGACTGGGTTCAATTATAAATGAAAGTAGGGAGCTGAGATTTGTCTTTTTGTCTCTGCTTAGTTGGAATAACACAATAAAGCTTGATGGGTAGGAATTCCTCAAGCTGCCTCCTTACCTTTCTCCTCTCTCAAGGCGAGCCTGGAGCATTTGGGTTGGTGGCGGCAGGGTTTGTCACCGTCCTTTTGTGCCTCGGAGGGATTGCGTCCCCTTCTGGGGGGCTCTTGGTTCAGCCCCTCTCTGTCTTCGCATGTGGTGGTGGTGGGGGACCTGCTTTAAGCACCGTGGGGACGGGAAGGAGGAACGCCAACAGTCTCTGCTTGGGGACGTGGTTTTCTGACCCTTCCTAAACCCAGCCCGGGATGACAACCGTGCCCGTAGCTGGAGGAGCGATGGAGCTGCAAGGCAGCCCTCCTCCAGCCCCGGGCTGCTGCTGCAGGCTCTTCCCAAAGCCCCCGGTAATGACAGGGCCCCTGGAGAACCAAAGAAAACATTTACCTCTGCTTCGTGATTAACAAAAGGGGGGTAGCAAATCTATAGCCCAGCTGCACGGCGGCTCTATATTACATACAGATGCCTTTTGCGAGCTCCTTCCTCGTCCCCAAACGGTAAAAGCAATATTGCCGAGGGAGTCGGAGGAGGTGAGGGCAGGGCTTTCAATTTGGTTTTACATTTACAAGGACCAGATGGCCCGCTGGAGATGATCTTTGATCTGGGACGCAGCCGGAGTTTGTCGAAGATTTTTGCTCCCTTTTTTTTCATCTCCTGCCTGTTTATAGCGTGGGCCTCTCTCGCAGGAGGCTGGGGCTGAAGGAGCTGGGGGGAGGGGGGGCGTGTGTCCATCTGCCTGGCCAGCACCCCGTCCCTTGCCTTTCCAGCCTTGGTGTCAACCCTGCTCTGCCCGAGAGCCTTCGGAGACATGAGAGAGGACGGGCTTTGTGGTAAAATCCCCGAGCTGGGCTGTCCAAGGTCATCAGCCCTCCCTCCTCAGCCCTACTGCTTGTGCTCCCATGATTCTGCCCCTTGCTTGTCCTGTAAAAAAAGGTCCTCTGGCCCTCCTGCTGTGCCCCCTTGATTTTGGGGTGGCCTGGGGCTCTGTGGGTAGGGACACACAAACCCGGATCCCGTTACGCCACTGCCCTGCAGCACGGAAATTTGTGTCAGCAAGATCTTGCATGGAATATAATTAAACACACGCAGGCGCCTCGAAAGAGAAATGCCATTAATTGATCCTTTTTAATTATTTTCTTCCATTTTTTCTGGTCTCTCCCACCCTTTGAGGCGTGTGGAGGTGGACGGCCTCCTTCTTTCTCCCTTTCCCCCCCCGCCTTGCCTGCAAAGGCCAATTTTGGGTTTCTTTCTTCCCCCACATGTTTTGAATGGAGCTGAAGCGAGCGCAGCTGATCCTATTTCACAAGCGCTTGGACTCTTGCAGCACTCTCCCTCCTGTCCAAACAGATCGTTTACAGAAGGGGCCTCTATTTAAAAAAGGAACTGAACGTTCAGAGCTGTTTTCTGGCCCTAAAACACTGCCGACCGGCTGTTGCCTTTCAAAGAACTGGGCTTTGTCTGGCACGTTGGGCTTTGACGCCGGGCATGGTGGCACGAGGAGCCGAGCATCGCGCAAAGCGTGTGCTCCTTTGTGTGCCCGAGGTCGCTGAGTCCCAGCAAAACAGGGCTGTTAGAGCAGCAGGTCGGATCCTGCACGGTTGTTGTGGGTTTGGGGCACAAATGGGAGCTGTGTGTTGTCTGTCCCTGTTCCCTGCTCTGTCCCCAGGGACGTCGTGTGGTGCAGCTTGCAGCAGCAGGGACGGTGGTCAGGCACCCCGTGTCCATCACACCACGACCACCTACCCAACACCGACCTAAATACCTGGCCGTACAAGCCATACACCTCAAAACCATGTGTCGTAGCTATGTTAGCTTGATGGACCCACCCAGGATTTGAACTTGCGGTTTAATTTTTTTCCTGGGTTTTGAATTGCCTGGAGTCCTGACATGGGATGGTTCGCCTGGGAACGGAGACCCTGGTCTCCTGGGGAACAGCAGTGCCCAGCCTCCATGGGGCCGAGACCCTGGGCCGTGGCTGAACTCCGAGAAGACAGATGATCACCGATGGTAGGAGCCAGTGATCCACGTGTGCTCGGCAGGGGATCCTCCCCTTGGCCAGGGCAGGAGGATTCCTCCTGCAGATTTGTAGTCTCATGTCCATCCCCAGCTGCTGCTAAGGATGTTTGTTTTGGTGGGAGAGAGAGGGAGGAATATTTCCTGCCATTGCTTTCCTCTGGGACCTGCAGCTTTGGAAAACCTCTCCTGTATTGCACCAAATCCAGGATTTAATCTAACCCATGGCAGGGCTTGGTGACGGGGAGGCAGCACTCGGCCACGTGCTGGGCAGCGGGGACTTGGAATTGCTTTGCAAAGCCCAGACCTGAGTGGGGCATTGCCATCTAGCAAGCACCAAGCCAGCTTTTCGTGGACGGAGTCTCAGGGGCTGTCTTGCTGAAGGATGATGGCAGGAGACGAGACTGAGAGGCAGCCGTTGGGCTTGGGCTCCTGCCAGTCCTTTCACCTATGACTTTCTTGCCCTGGCTGCTTTGTGCGTTGAGCAGCAGCGCAGCGTGTCCAGGGGAGATGACCTTTCCAGGAGGGGAGCGGGCTAGAAAGGCAGCTTCCTTCTGGGGAAAGCCTCTTCTTTGTTCGTCTCAGGTTTCAGGGCTTGGCCTGGGGCGCTCGAAATGGGACCCTTGTCCTCAGAGGGGCTCTGGAGGCCCCGGCTTCTCATTAGCAGATTCAGCTCATTCAAAGGACCCATTTCTTTTCAGCAAGGAGAATTCATATGCAAAGCACCGCACGGAGCAGGAGGCAGATCCCAGCCCAACTGGCGTTCAGAGGGTTGTGGTTTTTTTTTTATGACTGGACCTGTCCTTGGAGCAATCCCGCCTTTTGTTTGCTGATTTGTTCCTGCAGGGTTTGGGGAATCCCGCGTCCACTCCAGGCTCTGGAAGTGTTTCCACGTGTGCACAGCACCAGGTCGGAGCCCCTTGGGGTGGGGACGATGGCTTGCTCAGTCCCTCGGTGGCAACTTGCTCTCCTGGTGCTGTGCAGAGGGGACTCGGGGCCGTCAGCAGACCCCAGCAGAGGAAGGTGAGGTCCCACCACTGCCAGCGCTGCCATCTGGGGGACCAAGGCAGAGCCCTGTGCTGAACCACTGGAATAGCAAAATCTGATTCTCCTGCCCCATATCACAATCTAGGATTGGAAAAAATCCCATCTATGCTCCAAGAGGTGTGGGAAGAGGACGTGTACACGTCTGTGTTGCCCTCCTCCCCTTTGCTGCCTGTAATGCCAGGTTACCATTACAGCCACCGGCCTTTCATCAAGGCAGATGCTCCCCCGAGCCAGCCAGCCCGTAGCCAACAAGAAGGGTTTCTCCTCTTCCTCAGATCTGCTGCTCAGCCTCATTCTGCTCTGCTTTATCTCCCGTGCCTGCTGTGTGGAGCCACCAGGGGCCGTCCTGGTGTCCCCCCAGCAGGGGCTGGTGACGAGCCCGAGTAGGCCGCACGGCGGCGGACGCTCTCCCTGCTGCCATGTGGTTGGTGCCACACGAGGATTGGGGACGTGCTCCGTTACCTATGCAGACAGGGGTTGATTATACTCCATGGCAGCAACTGGAAGCTGCTCATCCTGCCCTGGTCAGGAAGGGGGAGACTGCTGGCTGAGATAAGGCAACTGCAGGCTGGCGGCCTGAGCCCAGCATCGCTCCAGCCCCCTTCAGCCTCCTCCTTACAAACTCCTGGGGTTTGTAAGCGTTTCCAGCCTGCTTTTTGTGGCTAAATGTCACTGCTCGGTGATCAGGTCATGGTGCGTGCTCTTGGACTGGTGCAACTTAAATACTTAAATGTGATCCGTGATGCTTTGATGGACCGCAGCGTAGCAATAGCTGGGCATGTAGAGCGAGAGGATTCCCTACCCAGCTCTGCTGCTGGCTGAGCTAAACCAGTCGACGTGGGGAAGGGCTGGGAAGCAGAGCTCATGTGTGTTCATTCTGCTTCCCGGGGACTCACAGTGCTCAGGGAATCTGGGCTTCGGTAACCACCGCGAACCGTGCCTTTTTTTTTTTGGTGGAAAGGGCTATTTTAGGTCATTTTCCGCTTTGGGGGGGATTTTTTTTTTTATTCCAACGTGTTTGTGATAATTTTCCAGACCTTTTGAGAGTTGTGCTGCCAGCTCCTCGCTCACTATGGCAACTGGTTTGGCATTTGGGGAGGGGCTGGGGGAAAACTTGTGCAGGCTGTTCCCCGGCACGGTGCGATACATTTCTCCCTTCTGCAGCCTCCGTGGCACACGCAAGCTGCATCCTCCCGAAGTGATGGAGAGCTGCTCCTGGGAGATGAGAGACATTTTGGCATGCGATAAGTTCCCCACACTCCAAAATTACAGTGTGAGGGTAATTCAGACTGCTTTGTGAATTTGGGTTGAATTCAGCAAATAATTTGGCCTCTTCCACCCCAGAAACATGCAAAGTTACTGTTTTCTAAGCAGTTTGGTTCTTTCGAAGTTGACCCAACTTTTGATTAAAAAGAAAAAAAAAATGAGGGGGAAAGCGATGACATGAAATAGAAAGAGAAGATTTATTTTTTTGGTTCAGGAAACATTTTTGAGCGGTTTGGATTTGCAAACTCCCCAAACTGGTGGTGGTTAGGAGGGTGCTGGGGTTGGTGCCTGTGCCCTGAGCAGCTGATGCTTCTGCTGTTGGTCCAGTGGGACTTGTTGGCCACGGCTGGAGCTGGCCTCGGGGCTAGATGGGCCATTAATCTGACGTGACGTGACTGCTCGTGGGTCATTGTGCAGCGGATGAGCATGTTTTCCTGCATCCCCAAGTCGTGATGGCGAGCACGGTGCGTGTTGCACAGCCGGGGACTTTGCCAAAGTTGGAGCGTGTCCTGCAGTCAGTAGATTTTCTGCTTGGGGTTAGCCTGTTGTCCGACCCCTGGCTCTGTGGGAGTATGTGTTTTTTTCACAATTGTGTGTGCTTTATGGGCTGAACGAACGCTTCTCCACCTTTAAAAGCCTCTCTCACAAAATTGTTTAAGTGCTTTGTTTCCAAACAGCCCTGATGGACACTGCTGCGTTGGGAGAGGAGGTGGCTTCGCAAGGGTCTGGAGTGGGTGTGCGGTGCTTGTGCCTTACAAGCCTCTCTCCTTTTATTGCTGTTGGGATTTGTTGGTCTGCTTTATGGCTGTAGACTGCGAAAATTGGTGACAGAAACGGCCCATCAGTTTCACAGTACTCCTCCTTTCGCTGGGAAATAAATAAATAAGTAGGTGCACAAAAAGCCATTTTGCCAGCTGAAATTTTCCATGCCTCATCTCACGGCAGCCTGTTTTGGAAAATCTGAGCAAAATCTGTTCATCCATTTGTAAGTTTTGGAAAGGTTGGAGAGAGGAGGGGAACTTTTATGTCAGTTGTAAGGAAAAAAAAAAAAAAAAGAGTTCTCTTAATTCCCACTTCCTGCAAGGGTGTGTGCCTGTGTATTTGGAAATCCCAGCTTCCACTTGTGTTGGGAATAGGTATTTGTGTTTTGATGTTTCATTTCTCAGTTACTTGATGTAAACGTGGTGAGCATACCTGACAGGCTTCAAATGCTCTGTGTTTACTTAACATTAAAGTACTTGCTTGCTTCCTTGCTTGCTGAGACTGTTCATAGCCATTTACCGTGGACACTGCGTGCTATGCCAAGAAGACGTTCATGTTGCTCTCCATCATGGGGACCCTTGCAGTGGTGGTTTGAAGGTGCAGCCCAGTTGGAGGTGCTCAAGCCTCCTGCACCAAGCTCCGGGAATGTACTTATTCCCTCTGAAGACGGGGTGTTTAAGATGACTTAGTGTTTAAATTGAAAATCCAAGTCAGTGCAGCAAGAACACGCAACTCAGCTTTGGTGTGGGCTGTCCTCAAATTTTGGCGGTGGAAAGGTTGTGCCTGGGGAGGGCTGCTCCTCCTTGCCATCATCCCTTTACATTGAGCAGGGCTCCTCTAGGATTCTTGCAGTGCTTTTACAGCAGCCAAGACACAGAGTTACACACTTTAATGCCTCTCTCTACGTTGGCCAAGCTGTGGTCATGATTTCCACGCGTATTTGGAGCATGTGGTTGATGTGGGTGCATTAGCTTTCGTTAGGTTTATGCAGGATTTCAAGCTTCAGGGCTGCCAAGTTAGGGAATTTGATATTTTCCTTTGTGTCGGGGGTTTATTGTTGCATGGCGATGCAGAAGAAGGCAAGCTGCAAATACACTTGAATACTGAAAAAAAAAACAAAAAACATGAATTTAGGAAGATGAACAGTCACAGGGGGCTTTTCTGCAACAGCAAAGTTTGGGAAGAGCAACTCGGGGGGTCGGCTGAGGAAGCAAACCCCAGCTGTCCTGCCGTGGGTATGAATGTGCACAGGAGCGCGAGCGGGAGACAGCCAGCCACAAGCCCTTTAAATGCGTTAAGCCCTCGCAATTTTAGCTGTCCTCAAATATCAGGCAGACGGGAATATTTTTGTATCGGGTTCAGTGCTGTTGATCTTAAATGTTCGCAAACGTAGAGTCAGGCTGCAGGGAATAGTGGCTTAGAATAATGTGCTTCGTTGCTGGCTCTGTTAGCAGGGGCATTTGTTGGCATCGAGGCCGTCCCTCTGCTCGCTGGCTGTTGTTGCAGATCCGGAGGCCTAAAAGCATTTCTTTAAAGAAAATCCACGAGCTCGTGTAAATCCTGAAGCTGGGGCTCTGTGAACCCAAGCGAATATTGTGAATGGTGCTTAAATTGCAGGAGGTAGGAAGCGTGTTGATGTTTAATATGCTGCTGTGTGGGCGCACACCTGAGCTCCTGCCTTCCCGGAGGAGCTGTCGTGCCACCGCCGTACGTACGGCACATCCCGGTCCAGGAGGGGATTCGGGCAAGACCTTTTTCATCCCGAAACGAGGGCGGGGTGCCCGTGCTTCAGCGGCGGATGCCTCGGTGGAGGAGGAGGCATCTCGCCTCATCCGTGCCTATGCGAGCGGACAGTGAGAGCGGGCAGCCGGGCTCCACAAGTGGCAGTTCTGCTCGAGGCGCCTCCGATTTCCCCGCGGGAAAGTCACGCAAAAGGCCAACGCGCAGCCGAGGAGTCGTCGCTTCTCCCGAAACTCTGTCGCTGGGCGGGTTGTTTCCCCCCCCTCCAGTACATCTTAGGCACAGTGGAGGCAGGAAAGAAAACCCTTCTGAAAATCACAACCTAATTACTCCCATCTGCTCCGGCACGGCTTCCCATTTCTGCCTGCCAGGATGCTTGTCTCCGATGCTAAGTAGCACATTATTTTCGATAAGTTGCAATCATTTACTTGAAATCTCCTTCTCCTTTCAAATGTCCCCCTGGAAAGGCAATGCAGCAGGTTGGGAGTGGGCAGAACCAACCACCAGAAAAGCAGCCCAGCTCGGGCAGGAGCGCGAGCTCTCCTCTGGCACTCACTAAAAGCCCTCAGCGGGTTTCTCTTTGGGGTGGGATTGTTTCGGTGTCCAGCTCTGGGGTATTTCTTCTTCCATCATTGCAGCCTGGGTTGGGCTTGTGTCCATCTTCCTGCCACATGTCCCCGTTCCCTCTGCTCCACCTTGCCATACCTCCCTGGTGCCTCTGCTTGGCCTTTGCCTCCCACCCCGGGAGTCTTGGCCATACATAACTGCAGGCAGCAACACTCAAGGGGGAACACAAGGATGGGAAATGAGAGCGCACTGCTGGTCTGGGGGCTTTGGAAGGGGTGGAGAGCAGAGTTGTAGGGCTGAAGCGTTGGCCTTGGTGAGGAAAGGTTGCTGCGTGCTCTGCTCCTGTGCCGAAAGCTCTGGTGACTCCGTGCCGTTCCCATCCCGCGTCCCGGAATAGCAAGGCGGGGAGCCGGGAGCTATTCTTGCTGGAGAGAGAGGAGGGAGCCCGGGAGCCATTTCTCAGCTGCTGGAAATACCCGAGGAGAAAGCCTAGGCCTGACCCCGTGCACGGGACTCAGCGATACGTGCTGGTCGTGCGCCATGGTTCTCGGGGTCACCGTCACCCATGTTGTGGTGCCTCCAGACCACTGCCTGGTTTTGGGGCTGCCCACCCTGCAGGGACAGCAGGAGAAGGAGAACACGTCTCTGTGACCGTGCGGGTGTTGGTGGCCAGACAATGTGGCTGTGGTGGTCCCCAGCTGCTCCTGGTGCTGGCATGGGTGACGGTCACGGGGTGGCCGTGCTCGATGCGTGGTGTTCCCCTCCATGGCGAGCTCGGGAGCGTTTTGCAACAGTGCAAACGGGGACAAGGTGTGTGGCTTTTGCTTTGATTTTAAAATACATATAGATGTACATATAAATTGTGCGTGTGTGTGTACATACGTCTGTACAAAAATGCTTTTTGAGCCAGCGGGGGCCCTCAGCGAGGGCTGAGCACCCTCTAGCGGCATTTGCTGCGGCTGTCGGGGCTGCCAAGCCAGCAGGAAGGCGGCCAAGGACAGAAAGTCTTGCATGAATTTTCCTCGCCCAGCACCCCCCGCTTGCAGTCATTATCTCTTTTTTTTGTTGTTGTTGTTTTGTTTTCCCTTTCCCTCTCTTTAATCGGGAGCAGCAAATGGAGGGTGCTGGGTGCCAGGGCAGGGACGAGAGAAGCGCCGATGCTTCTGGTCCATCGGGAGCTGCGCTGGGGTGGCTCAGTGTGGCCATAAAATGTCCCCGTCCCCTCCATGCTGAATGCTGCTTGCTTTTGCTGGTGTTTTCTGATGGTCACCAGGGATGAAGATTTCCCTCCCAGCTGCCTCCCCCTTTCCAAGACAGCCGGCAGAAGTGGGATCTCCAAACCACGTCCAGAGGAGCAGAGGGGAGGCGAGGAGGGACAAATGGTCCGGTGGCACCAGGTCCCCTGCTGGGGCTGGGGGTAGCACCTCGGGCACCCTGGCAGGAGCAGGGCTTGGGCCGGGTGCAGCTCCGGGAAGATAAAAAATGAGCTTTTAAATAATCATTTTGTCTGAGCGCAGCCTTCCAGGGATAAATAGGCAGCATCAGTTCTGCTTAGACACATTGCCCTTTTCATTTATTTACTCAGCAGCGTTATTCCGGCTGGCCAGCCAAACCTCTGTCAATTCCCCATGGTCCCTGGCCCCGGTGGCATTTTGGTGGCTGCTCCAGGGACGTGTGTCCGGAGGGTGCTGGCAGTGCACGGGCACCAAAATGTGGCTGTGCTCCCTGCGTGTGCTTCGTGCCGCGCGGTACCAAAGCGCAGTGCCTATGCTGTGCTTTTCATCACGAAGCAGCTCTCTAAACATAAACTAATTAATCACTTGTGCCTACCTGTCAGGTCAATGATTCCTGAGATTTTTAATCTAAAAATATTTCCCTTTTGAAATCCAGATGGACCTGTTTTGGCAACTCCGTTTTTTATTTTATTTTTTTGTTATTTTTATTTTTTTTAACTGTGTTGCTTCCCATTTGTATTTGGGCTTTTGATGCGCTTTTGTTTGTTTATTTTTTTTAATGGAAGACCTAGTCTCTTTGTTTTTCATAACAAGTTGGTCTCTCCGCGATGGGGAGGAGAGAAATGCCTGACCTGGCTTCTCAGGACTCCCGTAGCTCTAAAATGGGCATCCAGATCTGGCCCCGTGCTGCCATCCCTCTTTATATACACGATTAGCCCTAGTGTGGAGTTATTTAGTATTAGTTCATTTTATTGGCAAATTTACTCTTGCTGGTTTTTTTCTTTCTTTCTCCCCCTTCAACTTTCCCACCTTTGTTGACAGTGCATGTTTTAATCACAAAAATGCCAATAAGTGTTAAGGTCTGGAAAACAGTGTTTTCAGAGGAGACTGGGGCTTAAGAAAGCTCTTGTACCCCGCGTTATCCAAACCTCTCAACGGGGCCTTTTACGTGGAGTGATTTTGATAACAACTCTATCCTTCTCTCACTTGTTCCTGGCTGGGGAGGAACACGCTCCTTGCTTGGCTGTAGCTTTTAGCTGCTCTGGTTGTACTCCATGTTGGCAGCTGACTTGAGATGCAGTTTTTAAATGCTGGTGAAAATCCCTTGCTTTTGCTTCTGCTGCGGATTAGGGGGTCAGAGAAGGGGGTCGGACCCATCTCGGGTGTAAGCAGGCACAGCTTTATTAAAGTCCACACAGCATCACCCAGCTCCGGGTGCGTGTGCGTGAGGGATGTGCACGAGTTTACTCGGTGTTTTGGGTCCTTGTGACGGATGAGACAGGAAAATACAACTCATTTCTCTTCGGAGATGTCTTTTTTTGTTCACTTGTCAAGGGTTGGTTTTATATTTTTGCAGATGCGCACACCTGTGGAAACCACAGGCCGTGCCTGTGTGTGCAAACACAGACTGCAGGCGTAACCAAAACGGCATTGCCACGTGACGAAAACCCCAGAATTTTGCATGTGTGTGTGTTTATGTATCAATACATATGGGTGCGAAAGCTTTCGTGTTGTCTGTGCAGCGTGCCTCCCTCTTCTTCTTCGCCGCCAGCCGGGCTCCAGCCAGGCACCCGGCGCTCCGAGCGGTCGGGGTGCTCCCATGTCATTTTTACAGGAAAGCACTCAAAGGAGAATGACTTTTACTTGAAGCAATAATTGAAACAGCGAGTACAAAAAGGGGAGAAAAATTCTCTCCTTGGCAAGTCATTTTGTGAGGATTGATTTATTGTTGCCCCTTTTCTTAGCGCGGTTTAGACTTCACTGGAACGACCAGATTCTAAAAGAAGGCGTTTTCCAAATAATAAAATTTATTCCATACTTTGTTTCTTTCTTTTTCCCTCCGGGGACTAACAGCTCCTTGTGCTTTAGCCCTCTTTGCCCGTATTTAAAAAGAGGGAACTTGAGGCACGGCCAGCCCTGGGCTCTGCGTTTCCTCCTGCCGTGGGGCTGGGGCGCTGGGGGCTGATGCGGATGGTGCAGGATCAGGCCGTGCACAGCTGAGGTTTGGATTAGGGACTCCCAGCTTGCCATCCCGTGCATGAATTGGGTTTGAGCAAGTTTTGGTAAATCTCCTGTAGTTTCAGTTGGTGTTGGTGAGCCGAACCAAGAGCTGTGCTGGACCGCTCCCCTTCCCCGCCATGGGTCTGCCCTTGTCCTTGCTGACCCAGCAGGCACGACTCAGGCTCTTCCCTTTGTGTCTCCGTGCAGTGCTGAGCATCCGGGGAGCGCAGGAAGAGGAGCCCACGGACCCGCAGCTGATGCGGTTAGACAACATGCTGCTGGCCGAGGGGGTGGCGGGCCCCGAAAAAGGAGGAGGCTCGGCCGCCGCCGCCGCCGCCGCCGCGGCATCAGGAGGAGCCGGCTCTGACAACTCGGTGGAGCACTCCGATTACAGAGCCAAACTCTCCCAGATCCGGCAGATCTACCACACGGAGCTGGAGAAGTACGAGCAGGTAACAGGCTCATTCGTGGCGCGGGGCAGGGCTGGAATGGGGATGCTGTGCGGGGACGTGGAGCGGCCGCCGTCCCGCACTGCCGAGCTGGATGTGCGCAGCCTGGTTCGCTACTGACATCTATTGTTAGGAGTGCGCGGGCAAACCCTAACTGTTGCTTTGTGTTACAGTGAAAACGTGATTTTTTAGGGTTGGGAGAACACTTTCATATTTGTTTTTGCACTGAGATGGGCTGTGAAAATAGGCTCCGCATGTGTTCCTCCCCTTGATTTTCAGTTTTCACTCCTCCCCTGCCATTTTGACCCAAATTGGCCCTGTCAGAGGGGGATTCCTGTTTGAGGTGCTGGTCGTGGTGCTGGCAGTTTTCCACGGACCCTAAAGCAAAGATTGAGTCAAAATGTTCCTTGAATATATCTTCTGCTTCAAAAGTTACTTTTCCAGAAGGGAGGGGGAAAAAAAAAAGTGTCTTTTTTCTTGTGGCAAATGATTCTTGGAAAAAAAAAAAAAAAAGAAGAAAAGAAAAACTATTTGGGTCATGAATGCAGCTATTAGTAACACTGACAATTGCATGAGAAGCTTTTGCAAGCCAAAGCTCCAAATCGCTCTCTTTCAAATGCTTCCAGATGTTGTGCAGACTTCTCCTCTCTGCCGCGCAACTTGCCCTTGTGATGAATGTGGTTTCTCCCCAGAGGTTTCGGTTTATGCAGTGCGAGCAAGAAAGCATCCCTCCTTTCTGGGTGCCCGGCCGGCCCCGCAGCCAGGGGCCGGGCGGCGCTTTCAGCTCTCTGGTTGAGCGCCGTGCCCTGCCGCCATGGCGGGGCCGAGGGCAGACGCCGGGGCTGAGGCCTGCACGGGCGCAGCTGCTTCAGATCTGCTTCCCCAGGAGCAAGCCAGCCCCACTGCCCTCCTACCCAGCTATAACCGGGTGCTGGCGGAGCTAGGGGACGTGTCACCCCTTTGTATGTGCCTCCTTGGCCACACGAAGGCTGCCGGGCAGCATCTTGAGGCCGTCAGCCTTCGCGGTGCAGAGCATCGAGGTCCTTTCTCCTTCGGGCCTGGTTATCTTTGATGGCACCCGCAGCTCGGGGCTGGGGCCCGCGTTGCCAGCCAGGCCCGTGGTTGGAGAAGCAGAGCACGGTCACGTCGTTAAAGGCGTTTGGAGAGTGCATTAAATGAGGAGGGGGCGGCAGGGCCCGGGGAGCGGGCAGGGAGTGCTATCAGGGTGACCTTTGTGGCTGTCCTCAGCCGCTGCTGCTGCTCCCTCGAGGCGCGTACGCGGCGGCGGCGTGGCACACGGGGGCAGCTCGGCCATCTCACGGGGGTACGGGTGGAGAGCACGTCACAGCTCATCTTTCAGGCCCCAGGCCCAAAGGGGGGGAGAGAGACCCCACGTCCTCTGGCATCCGAGCCCAAGGAGAGATACGGGAAGGGCAGAGCCGGGGAGGACTCTGCTGCAAGGGCACAGGCTCTGGGGAAGGCATTTCTGTTCCTTCCTCCTCTTAGGTAGTTTTTTGTTTGTTTGTTTTGTTGTTCTGAATTTGTATCTGCATTGTTTTTGTCCTCCAAATGGACACCAGTCCACCCACATCTCGCCCAGCACCTTCCCCTGGCTTGTTCCTTCTCACTACCCGCTTACAATGTCATTTTTACCACCAAGATGCTCTAGAAATGGGGCCGGGCCACATCTTTGCAGCTGTGGAGAGGCAGAGCCAGTACCACCACCTGCAGCCCTCCAAAAGCCGGGTTCAGGACGGCGCTCTTGACTCTCCTCCCCTCTTCCCAGTCCCCTTGCTGCTGGCCTGGCTTCACACTGTGTCTGGCTGCTGCTGTGACAGCATGGCGCTCCCCTGCAATTGTGCCTTTAATGCTCGTATTTCACGAGAAGAGGAGACAAGCTGAAATTGCTCAGGCATCTGGGAGCAAAGAGTCGCCTGGCTCAGAGCTCTTATAACCACCACTCAGCCAGCACCTCACCCCCAGCAGACTGGGGCTGGTAGGTGATGCTGGTGATGACCGATTTGAGGGGCTCTGCTGGCCTCGGTGACGTGTCCCTGTTGGGTCTGAGCTGCAGGGATCTGTCACCTCCCGAAGTGCTCGTGGGCTGGACCTAGGGATGATGATCGGAGGGGGACAAATTGCTGGAGAAGCTTGGAAGTGTGGGGCGGCAGATAGTAAGTCAAGCTTGTGTCACCAGTCCACAAAGTCAGTCCCTTTTTCCCCACCATGGGGTGAGAAATGGGGATGCTGTCCCCACAGCATCTGTCCATGTCCATGTCCCTAAAGCTTCTCAGGCCATCAGTGTCCTGGTGCTGTTTTCAGCCTGGTTTTGGGGGCTTGGATCCCAGACTGGTTCTGGGAATTGGAGGATCCCATTTTGCCCTTGAGGGGATGGGGGAGAGAGCAATGAAGTTGCCTTCATCCAGCCCCCAAATCCCCCCCAGTCCTCACCGTGTGGCATGGGGACAGCAGGAGCAGCCAGGCAGCGCTCTGCCAGCAGCAAGCTAATTGGGATTATTACCTGCTTGCCCTTACTTGTCAGGGCTCCTGCCTCACTCAGGCTTTAATTATTATTGTTATTTACTTCTCATCTGATGTGCTAAGAGCCTGGAGCACGGCTGTGTCTCTGTGGGAAGCTCGAGGGGCTCTGCAGGACGCGTGGTGCTGGGGCAGCGGGAGGAGGGCTGAAAGGTTGGTGGTTCTCACCTTCAGCTGGAGCTCCCCCAGTCCTGCCCAGAAAAAAACGTAAGGGTTGGGTCTTCTTTATGGGTCCTAGAGCTTTACCACCACCATCTCCATTCATGATCTCTGAGAGCAAAATATTGGCTTCTGCCTTTTGCTCTGCACACACTGGGAGTCTCTCGTTCCCTCTGTGTGGCCAGTGAGAGCAGCTGACCCTCGCTGTGGGTCTGCCCTACCAAACCCTGGCCATCGAGGCCTCACCCTGCGTCTCCCTCCTTAGCTACGTTGCCTCCGTGTTGTCCGTGACGCCGTCGAATGACCTTCCGATCCTGGGGTTTCTTTTGCTTTTCTTGCCATCCCAGGCCTGCAACGAGTTCACCACCCACGTGATGAACCTGCTGCGCGAGCAGAGCCGGACCCGACCCATCTCGCCGAAGGAGATCGAGCGGATGGTGAGCATCATCCACCGCAAGTTCAGCTCCATCCAGATGCAGTTGAAGCAAAGCACGTGTGAAGCCGTCATGATCTTGCGCTCCCGATTTCTGGACGCACGGTAAGTTCGCTTGCCCAGACCTTTCTGCATAGCCACTGCGCAGCCGTGTTCAGGCCTGGGAGAGGTGTCTGAGCTCCTGGGGGGAATTGAGGAGGATTAGGAGGGTAGGGGCTCCTGGTCTTGAGCCCCAGGGATGGCTTATCCTCCTTATCCTTTAGCTCAGGGCTCAGCAAGAGAGGGGAGAGAAGTACAAGGCATTCAGCCTGTGTCTCAGGGAGGTCCCCAGAGCTGCACACTGCTCATTTCGATGTGACAGAAGGAAGTAGCTACGGCTGCTTTTTCAGCAGAGAGCTTTGCAGAGTACCACTGACATCTTCGGCCAGGGCAGCCAGGTGTCAGGAGTCACCTTCCCAGGTGTGGGAGCTGGGTGCCAGTGTCAAGAGGCTTCTGTGAGCTGAAGGATGCAGCGATAATTTGAGGAGACTTAACTTGCTTTGGAGGGTGCTGAGAGAGGAGTCACCTGCAAGGTGCAGATGAGAAGATTCATGGCCATAAGTCCATTGCATCCAGGAGAAAGGGAAGGAGGGAGGGAAATGGAGAAAGTCAAAGCGTCTAAAATTGCATTCCTGTTTCTGGACCCCTGGCACTGATTTCCTTTCCTTTTCCTTCTGTTTCTCCTTCTTTCTTCACACTAAGGCGGAAGAGACGAAACTTCAACAAGCAGGCTACGGAAATCCTGAATGAGTATTTCTATTCCCATCTCAGCAACCCTTACCCCAGTGAGGAAGCCAAAGAAGAGCTAGCCAAGAAATGCGGCATCACAGTCTCACAGGTGAGAGATCCCAGAAATACAGCAAAGGCTGCTGAGGGAAACCTTAACTTGTCGAAGGGAACCCCAGACCTCCCCAGTGTGAAACACCGAACTACTAAATGGGTTTAGAGCAGGATAGTGCAGTGGATGGGAGAGTAGACAGCAGTCTTGGCAGGATGAAGCTGGGGATGAAGAAGGAGAGTCTCGGAGAGGACTTGGGAGGGATGCAGGCTTAACACAGCAATGGCTGTGTGCGGCCAAGGGGTTAACAGCACAGGAATGGTCCAGCAAGAAGCAGTCTTCTGCTTGGTGAATAGGTGATGGCTTGCAGGAAGAGCTTGTTTGAGCTGAAAGTCCCTTCTCTGAAGGTGGTAGGGAGAGTTGAGCAGTTTGCCTGATGAGGTTGAAGGAGCAAGGTCCTGGTGGGAAGGGTTTGGGTCAAACAGGCTAACGTTTGTAGCTTGTGCCCAAGGAGGGTGGGCTTCCCCAGGTCGTTTTCCTCTGTTGTTACTCTTGTGCTGCTGAACATGTCATCTCCCTGACTTGCTTATCCTTCAAAGAAAGGCTTTTGATAAAGACTAATAGAATTGTTTCCATACATTTGAGGCAGCCATGTAGTTTCTGCAGTCTGTAGTTTTGACCTGGGATTTATGAGGAGAACAGTCAGTACTTGAAGTGTTCAACTGTGCATTACTCAGGCCTGCCCTTCTTTATTTCTTCACTTTCTGGAGCAAGCTGAACGACTGAAAGCCGGTATATTGCCTCTGGTAGTCTTGTCCTCATGTGAGCTTAGCACTCCCTCTAGGCTCCTGTTGCATTCCTCGTCTTGGGCCTCTTTCCAGCCCCAAGGCACATGCCTGTTCATCACTTGAGTAAACTGAAGACAGCAGTAGCATCTGGTGTCCTTGTGAGAGCATGTCTGCCTTCAGCAGGAGCAGCAGCATCCAAGGGTAGGTGTCGTCAGTGTGTTGAATGCCTGCTGAGTGACTCCGACTGCATCCCCTGTGCCAGAAGACCCAAACGTTGATTCTCTTCAGAGTTACCTGCGAGAGACCGCACATATTGGCTCCAGGAAAGCTACAGCTGTCCTGATGCTTCCCCTCTCACTTTTAATTCATCTGTTCGCACTTACAACTTCTCCCTCGCGAAGAGAAAATGCCCAGGAGAAATGCTGTGCTTATCAGCTGGGTGGGGAGGCTGCGAAGGAGGACATGGTCATTAATGAGAAAGCTGGTCCAAGAAGGGGAACGGGGCTCCTGACAAGCAGTGCCTGCTCCTGGTGCCTCTGAATATTTGCTCCCAGATCTGGGTGGGGTGCTGATTTATTACTTCTTGCCACCCTGGAGTCTCTGCATGTTATATTTTTTTTTTCCTGCACTGCAACAGCACAGGATTGGGTACGTGCAATTCAGTAACAGGTAACTTGGCAGATGAAGCCACCTCTCTATAGAAGGCACTGAGCACTCTATAGGATCATAGCATCATTTAGGTTGGAAAAGACCTCTGAGCTCATCAAGTCCAACCATTAACCTGCCACTGCAGACAGGAAACATCGTAGGAACAAATCTTACAGCTTTCAGTTATCAACACTGCTCACCAGCAAGCAAACGAGAAAGTCGTCTGAGTCCCACTGATGGGGTTGATCAGTTCGGAGTCCCAGCTCCAAGCAATCCCAGGCAGGGTGAAGGTCCTGTGGGACAGTTACAGCATCCTCTGGCACGTGCCTGTCTTCTTCATCCTGTTAAGCTTTCTAAAACAAGGTACTTGGTGGCTGCAGGTTGTTTTCTGCTTCGAGACCTGGACCCAGGAAGACATTCCCCTGCTTCTCTATGTCCAGTGTCATCAGAGAAGCTGAGAGCTGCATCCCGAACTCGAGGCTGAATCTTCCCCACCTCTCTGGAATTGTTGACTGCGACATAGTGGCCACAAATGAACGAGTTCAGCAGCAGCAGGGCTGATTTGGGGAAGGCAGAGCTCACGGTGGTTCAGGAAGTGACCTGATGTTTTTTCCCAGTGAAGCAGCTCTGGCTGGGCACTCCCACCTGGTTGCACAGCCTCAACATTTGCTATTGCTGTGCTGCACTGCTGACGTGCAAACTTTGGGGTATTTATCCAGACACCCAGCAGGGACACACTTCTTCCCTGGTCTTGGGATGAGCCCCACGCTCCCGTCCAGCCTCACCCTGAAGGTGCTCTGTGCTCCCAGGCTAGCTCTCAGCTTACGCTGAATCACAGAGAGCAGAGCTCGGCTGGATGAAAAGCATTCACTTCCAGCATTTTGCACTGATTTAACTTCAATGGATCAAAAAGCAGAGCATAGATAATATCAAGGCAATTTTGTGCATCTGCCAGGCCTGAGTAAATTCACTGCGTATTTTTCCTGGGAGCCACACAGGCTTCTCCAAAAGGAGGGGAAAGTGCATCTGGGGAGAGGGAGGAAGCGCATTGCACTGCTGTCCCCGTCGAAGGGATGCTGCGGAGAAGGCAAATACAAAGTACCGAACAGAAACGTGCTCATTTTCAAATCCTGCAATTTCAGGGTCGTTTGACTTTCTTGTTTTTTTTTTTAACCCATCTGATATTTTTGTGGGGTGGGTCTAGCAGTTCCTCTAGAGGCTTCCCTCGATGGCAGTCCGATCTGCAGAGGAACCAGATGTATCCGCACAAACCTGCAGATCCCAGGAAGGTCCCACTGTCTTTCCAGGGGGTGGGATGGCACGCACAAGGTAGAAGGTTCTCCCCCATGGCTAATCAATCTGGGGACAAAAGAACATGATGCAGTGCTTAACCTGAACTAATCCTCATTCCTCACCCAGCCGTGGTTTCCGGAGCAGAAACGTTAACGTCTTTGTCTTTTCTTAAACTCGCTCTAGGTATCAAACTGGTTTGGAAATAAGAGAATCCGGTACAAGAAGAACATAGGTAAATTTCAAGAGGAAGCCAATATTTATGCTGCCAAAACGGCTGTCACGGCTACCAATGTGTCAGCCCATGGAAGCCAGGCTAACTCACCCTCAACTCCCAATTCAGCTGGTTAGTTTTTGTTTTTTTATTTTGGGTTGTTAATGTTCGTTTTTTTGTTTGTTTTCCCCCCTCCCTCTAATCACTCTCATTTTCTCCTTTGGGTTATTTCAGTTCTTGTTTTCTGGTTTTGGTTGGTTCATTTTTGTGGTCTTAAAAAAAAAAAAAAAAAAAAAAAAAAAGTGGGGGGGGTTGTGGGGGGGGTTTTTTGGGGGGGGGGCTTTTTTTTTTCATTACATTTTTTGTTTTTTTTTTTCTTGGTTCCCCTTCTCTGTTCTGGTTTTTGTTGGAAAAGCAATGTGATCAGACCGTGTGAGTGACGGTGATGTCTTGGGTGTTATATGCATGGATGGTAAACACAAAAGCAGAAAAATGATCTAAAAACAAAAACGGGATTGTTTGCTCTTTGGGGGGAGGAAAAAAAAAGAAAAGTCCTTGTGTAATTGTTCTATTCCAGTAGGGGCTGAAAGCATGAGTAGCCCTGTTTAAGAAAGCCCACTATTTCTGGGATGTCGTCACTCATGCCATTTTGGGGGTTGTGTGGGTAAAGTTTTATCCTTTGGTTTTCTTTCTGTTGTGGTTACCTTTGATTGCTTACATGACAATGTCTGGATCACCTGCAAGAGTGTGCTCTGTGTGAATTTTATTTTCCCTTTGTGTCAGTGCGACCCAGGGAAATCCATGGCTCGCTTTGTTCCCTCCCCTTTCCCCCTCCCCTGCCCATTTGCTGTGGTTTCCATTTGTTTGTTTTGAGGGTCAAAGGCACAAAGCACTTTGCCCAGATTTCAACTCCTCCGCTAGAGAACGATGCTCAGATCGTCCGTGGTGCGTGCCGCGAGGACGGCCGGCCCCAAAACCCGAGCCCAGAACGATCCCAGGCGGCGGTCTCCATGCTCTGTGCTGCTTGTGCCCAGCTCCCAGGAGCGATGGACAACTGGGAGCTGATTAAAAAAAAAAACAAGGGGAACTTCACGGGTGCCATGCACTTGATTATCTGTACAAATATCCGTGTGCTTCTTTTCTTCTTAGGGGTGGGAAGGAGAGTGGGAAGGGGTCAGTCACTCTTGTGCGTTTGAGCTCGGTGTCCGCTCGCGATGCCCTTTGGCCAGGGGGTGACACGTGCTGTTAGCAGGTAGGCTGCTAAGAGGAAGGAAGCGAGATTTGGCAGCTTGGGGTCAGAGATGCTGCAGGGAGGCATCCTGCCCACCTCCAGCCCCCCGTGAGCGGGCTGTGCCTCCTGCTCTGCCTCGGCTGAGGAGCTCAGAGGGCTCGGGTGGGTGATGCAGAGTTCCGCAGGGACAGATGGTTTGCAGGAATTTTCTTTTGTTCTTTTTTTTTTTTTTTTTTTCCCTTCCATTGCTGTAAGTGCAGAAGATTTAGAAGCACTTTTAAAAATGTCATCCTTTCCAAACAGCTCACTCGAAACACGTGATGAAATGGCTAACCCCCCGGTGTAGAAAAGCTGGGAGGACAGCAGAATCGTGTGTTGAGGGAGATCCCGACTGCACATGATGCTGCCCTGCAGTCCACATCAGCTTGGAGTGAAGAGGCAGAGCTTTCCTCTTCTTCCTTCAACAGGAGTCAGACCCAGTGGTCTGGAATAGCAAGGGAGAGGCTTCAGAGGAGTTAAATGGGTTTGGATCTGACCCACGGATAGTGCAATAGGCATTTCCCCGGTTAGATAGTGCTCCTGTGCGAGTCTGTTTCTCTGACTTCCCCACAGGCAGTACCACGGCCGTTTGAAAGATAAATTGGCTGGTACCCCGCAGTAAACGGCTCAGATAATTCCTGGATAACACCGTGCTTCCAAGGGAGGACAAACGGCCTTGTTATTAACGTGTACGACTTGAGCTCCTGGGTCCTCTTTCTGGCTCACTTACCTGCTCTCCAGAAACATCGCCCTCTTTTCAGGGGCCTCGGCAGTGCTAAAGCAGCACGTCAGTCCATGGATGTCCTCTCTCTGCTAGAAGCAAAGGGTCTCCAAGCCGGCCAGGTGCCACCAGTCTCCCCGTATGCTGCAGCAGTGACCAGCACCGCGACAGCCTCTGGGTCAGCTTGCAGAGGTGGTGGGACTGGATGTCTTCGTAGCCTTCTGAGAAGACTCCTGGAAGGGCCTCAGGATTTCCTCTCCAACAGTGGCATCCCAGGTTGAGATCTCCCCAGCTGAGCCGTGTGGATGTGACAGCTCAGTCGAGCATCCCTGCACTGCGTCGCGTTGCGGGGCAAAGGCACCTCCTGATGACACCTGGAGTCCTGTGACCGTCCCTTCTTCAGGTTGGCCTGTAGGTGCTAGCAGCAAGAAGCACACCTGTGCACGCTAGGACCGAAATACCCATCAGTTAAACATTTAGAGGATGCTGTCGAGGGCCGTGAGCCACCCAGGTGTGCTGAATGGCACTGGGAGGCATGTGGAAGTGGATGAAGAGGTGGAGGACTAAGGTGGATGATACCTCTCCTTTTACACCATGGATTTTTTTCTGTATTCAGATCATTGGCTGAGACTTTGGTGACAAGGAGCCTGAACAAAGACTGGATGTGCTGGGAAGTTTTAGGTTTAAATACGTGGCAGGGCACATGGGAAGAAAGTGCGTAGGCAGAGGACAGGTCACGAGAAAGAGGCAACCAGCAATGTAGTCCCCAGAGGGCCGTGATGTTGGAAGAGGAGGTGGAACTGGAAGCGATGGGACCTGGGACAGGAGCTAAATTCATTTCTGCCGTGGCTGGGCAGGCCCATCTGTTCTCTGCATTGATGACCATGATACCGGAGATCGGCGAATGGCTACAGTCAGTCAAAGAGATTGGCCACACATTGACAAGGGCAAGGACTGCATCTGTCTGGCCATCTGGCACGTTCGAAGCAGGGTCCCCCACCCTCAGTCACCCAGGCCTGAATGTCAAACACCTTTTCATCCTGAATATGCACAGTTGGGCTTGATCAGCCAGATGTTCAAATAAGCTGAGATGTCTGGCTCATTTGGGCTAACAACTCCCCATCCTCACTTTGATTGTCTGGACACTCTCAGCACAAAAACCACATGGCAAATGAAAGCTATTTCATGCGGGCTGACCCTTTTGCCAACCAGAGTCCTGGAGGACCACACACAGGCGATGACATCCAGTGAAATCTTCCATGCAGAGGAGCCAAAATCGTCCTGAACTTTTTTTTTTCCCTGCTCACCTTTTTGTTTTGTAAAAATCTTCATGCAAAGCTGCTGACGGAGGGGATCGTATTGTCTGGAAATGTACTTCATCAGGCACCAGCTTGATGGCTGCATCTTCTCTGCCTTCCTCCACTTGCTTGTGGCAGTCACTTCATGGGAAGCGTCAGAGTGCAGCGTTGAAGGGGACCCAGCTTTGGCAAAGGGACAGTTCTGGTTGTGGTCTCACTGTCTTGAACGTTGCTCAGCAAGAACAGTGAATGTCCTGCAGAGCCAGCCCAGGCTTACATCGGCTTTCGGTCCTGCTATCAGACTCAGTATACGTGACCAAAGCTGACTTCAGTGGTTCTCTGTGCTGCATCTCTGTCTCGTTGGTGGTAGGTGGAATGAGGCAGCAGATGAAGGTGGTTTGATTTCAGCTCCGATGAACACTGTTACGGTTTATTCTTGATGCCTTTTAAATCGTCAGACACTTCAGAGAAAAAGGACTTGTCAGAGGTCCTGGAAAATTTAAGGTGGAAGCGGAGACTGTTAAAACATGAGAAAAGGCATAGAGAAGCTGGGGGAGAAGCACTCTGGAGAGCTGGAGAAGTGGTGCAAGAAATATAAGTGATCGAACTTGTGAGGTTCTTTGAATTGAAAGCAAACTTGCCGTGGGTTGTGCTCATCGCAAATGATAGGGGTGGAGGAGATCTCGTTGCTGGCATTGTTTTGATGTAGGCTCTCACCCAATGGCAAGTGCCATAGCTCGTTTCTTTTTAAACATTTCCGCCTCTTTCTCTGAAGCTGGTGTTGTCCTGATGGGAACTCAGCACTAGGGAGTGATGGTGATAGGTCTTGAGGTTGATAAGATGTGAGTGAGGATGCTGAAAATGAACCAGTTTCACACTGCTATGAGTCATGCTAAGCGTTGTTTATTCTGGCATTTTTTGTCTACATAAGGAAGCATCAAGGGACTTCTTGCCAAGGTCGGAGCCTGGGTAGACAAGCTCAGAGGTGGTTATCACATCGCAGTTCTCAAGGAGATCAAACTGTGACCACTGAAAACCTTTGGTGTGTTTACAGTGAGCAGAGAGATGGATTAGATTAATGATGGAGCCTTCTCCGGCGGAAGGATGTGACTTGTGTTCCCTCATCTCGTTTCCACGGAGGATACCGGTGCCTTCATTCTGAGAACTCTTCACATTCCTGCCCCCTCTTCTGCCCCAGTGCATCGGTCCCTCGTAGCCGAGTCTCCGAGACTTTGGGCCGTCGTAATTTTCATACCCGGCTAGTACACGGGCAGCAGAGTGCTGAAACAGCAGCGCAGCCGCGCACAGGGCTCCCTGCAATTATGGCTCGGATACAAGCGCATCCATACATGCGGGCCATTGCTATGCGCATATTTATCTTTGCATCCGCATCGGCAGCAAGGCACATTTGCCGTTTAGATATGCACATATATTGTAAAAACACCCCGTGCCGATAGCAGTGTATATCTTGTAAGTGACATCTCCAGCGCTCCTCATGATTTCCAAGACACCGGCGCTCTTCAGAACCAGAGTTGGAGGCTGTTTGTTTATTTTATTTCCTCCCTCCCAGTCTCAGTTTTCCAGGCAGGTTTGTTAAGTTTCTGTAAAGTGTCGGTTACGTTGATGGCATTTTTATTTGTTGTTATTGTTTTATTTTGGTAGGGGAAGGTGGGATGAAATACTGCTCTGTCAGGGGTAGAGTGGTGGTGGCCTCCTGTCAGGTGCTCAGGGATTCCCAGCTCCTCTTTCCAGCTCTGGTGCTGATCGCCTGTGTGATCTCAAAGGGTTTTGCTCACCTTTAAAGAGCAGGAGAATAGCCTCTGCTTCTTGTGAGGGTTAACTGCCAGACCCTTTGGTTCTCAGCCGTTGTGGGCGCACAAAGCCATCACACGGCTCTGGGCTTTTATGCTGGTAGTCAAAGTGATCATTCAGAGAACCCGGTAGGAAGCGTCCTGGTGTGTGTGAAAAGTGTCCGTCCTCGTGCCTTCGGGTGTCGGCGTGGGATATCCTCACCCTGCCAGCTGATTCCTGTAGATTTTTTTGCCTTTGAATCAGCGAGTAACCTGAGAGGCTGGGAAGTGACAGGGACCCTGTGCCAGGCGAGCCGAGGAGGCGGTGGTTACAGCTGCCTTCTGCCTAGTCCCGGTTGTTTTACGCAGCGCTGTTGGGTCATTCTCTGAAACGTGCCGGGCAGGGCTGACAGGGAGCACAGACAATGGAGCTATTCCTGGCTCTGCTCCTTTCAGGCACCGGTAGCAGGGTCCTGATCCAAGGCTCGGTGTGCTCAGGATGAATCTTTCTCTTGCCTGTCCCGGGCGTTGTACCTAGCTGTGATATTTCTGCTTCCCTTCAATTCCGAGAATTGCCAGCACTCGATAAAAGAGCCATTTGCCAAGAGAGCGGCAGAGATTTTAGCGAACATGTACTCTCCGGTGTAGACCTCCCGCCTGCTCCCTGGTCTTGGAGGTGGCTTCCATCAGGGGAGCCTTCCTTGGCCCTGTCCAGAGTGTGTCTCTGCTCTCCAGCGAGGACGGGGATTGTCTGACCTTTCTCAGAGCGTACGCATGAGCCATAGTTGGGCAATTCCACCAGGACTGTGGTTGCCGTTCTTCCGAGTTGGAAGTGGCGGTGGAGATGATGAGAGCGTATTTTGGGTTGGAGCCGAAAGCGTAGCTGACCTGGGCCCCTGAAGTCTCTCCTTTCCAAGGCTAACGTCATGTATATAACCAAACCTTGCACGTTGAGCTGTCTCACACTTAACGCGCTGATCTGCACGATGAGTTCTGAAATAATCCCATAAAGCCTTTTTTATGTATTTATTTTTTAACCCCTTCCCTCCTCCCCTGCCTTCCAGTTACATGATAGGTTTGTGTTCTCTGTCCAGCAGTCGAGGAGGTGCTCGGTTATCTCAAATCTGGAAGCGGGACCTTTTATTTTCTTATTTTTTTTTTCCTGATCCCACCCAGTTGTCTTCACCGTTACCGCTTTTTGGTGTAACGCTGGCGACTGGTGCATGCGGTGGGGAATTTGCTTACGGAGCTCATTCTGGGGCAGCTGGCCCAACGGGGCTGTGACACCCCCGCGTTCTCTCGGAGCCCAACACGAGGAAAGAGCTGCCAAAGAGATCAGTAACGGGAGTCTGGCCCGGGTGCCTTCACATTTTTTGTGGCCCTTTGCTCCCGTTGGCTCAGCGGGAGCTCTGGACGTGGAACTGGATGGTGTCTGGATGTGTCCACCCTGCGGGAGGCAGCACGGTGAGGATTTGCCCACACTGAGCTGAGCTCCTCACAAACAGCAGCTGCACGGTTAGCCGCGCTGAAAAGGCTTCTGCTTTTGACAGCGGGGCTTGGTTGGGTAATTCTGTTCTCCAGTGCAGTCTGCCGGGTGGACACCTCCAAAAATCGAGATTTGCAAAGCTGCCTGAAGGCTTTTGATACCCTGAAATGAAGGGAAAGGGCTGTCTGAGTCCTCCAGGCTGCGTTTTGTTTATCTCAGTCCAGAGCATGAAGAATCCTTCCTCCAGCTGAGGAGCTGTTGAAGAATGTTCTTGGCATTGAGCTGTAACAACATGTGGCTTTGAATAACCTCAAGAGTGCATCCCTTTTTTTTTTTTTTTTTGCTTGCTCTGTTCTTCATACTACTAACCTGACTGTGTGTTTTGTTTTTGTGGTTGCTTTGCATGTTGTTCCTTCCTCTTGGCTGAAAGTCATGGGGTGGATCTTTTTCCTTTCTGTGATTCAGGTGCCTCACTCTTTCCTTTCCAGGTTCTTCCAGTTCTTTTAACATGTCAAACTCTGGAGATTTGTTCATGAGCGTGCAGTCTCTCAATGGGGATTCTTACCAAGGGGCCCAGGTTGGAGCCAACGTGCAGTCACAGGTAGGGACCCATCCGATGTACTGCCAGTGAATGCATTAGTGTTGGAGGAGCCTTTGATTGTATTGGCACTTCTCCCTCCCGTCCGAAAAGAGCAAATCTCAACCAGCACAAATGAACCAACCAACACTTAAAAAAGCAAAGCAAACCAAAAAACCAACCAACCAACCAAAAAAAGCAACAGCGACAACCACCAAAAAAATCAATCAAAAAGAAACCAAAACCAAACACCCAACCAAACCAACAACCATGGTCTTGAGGAGACTTGCCCACACTTTGTGAATGCATTTGGCTCTGGCTTGATAGTCGTACTAGGAGGAGAGGAGGTTTAGGAGAAACAGGCATGTACTCAAACGAAAGCAGATGAGGTTTAGGTTCTGCTTGCTTTATTCTTCCAAGGGAAGGGGCCAGAGGTTTGGACTGGTGTCTCGTTTTACAAGGCTTCCACCTACTCCTTGATACCAAACCAGGTGTCTGCTGCAAAGGCAAGAATCCACAGCTAGATTTTTTTTTGGTGTTCTAAATTAAAAGCCACCCCTCATCACCTCCCCACCTTCCCAAAGCGCAGGCACTCACACCACCCATGTACACACCAACAAGGCAGTGCAAGGGAGCTTTGAGCAGCGTGACTGAAACGTGAACCCATGCTTTTGGGCAAAAAGAACGAATTTAGAGTAGCTCACCTAGATCTCCCACTCCCCATCCGATGTCCAGATAAGCCACGAGTCTGCTGTCTGGCGTTTAAGCTCTGTACTGTGTTGAGAGACGACAGCCACTCTGCCACTTCTGCATCGGGCAAGGAGAGCTTTCTAAAGCCGAGGTTGCTCCCCTCGCAGTGCTGGACGCATCCGTGGGCAACGAGATGCTCGCCGCACGTGCCGCTGCCGGGGCTGGGCTGGGGTAGTGGAGGGAGAGGAACGGGGCACACGGAGGAGAGCTGACGGTGACCTTGCCATGGTAGGTATATCCCTCTCGGGGCCCTCCAAAATGAAAGGAGGAGCTGCGCTCGCCCAGCCCCGAAGATCTCTTTCCACTGATGTCAGCTTCTCGCCGCTTGGGGCCAAAGGGTGGAAGGGTTTAGGGGTAGGAACGCGGCTCCTGGAGCGCGGTGGTGGAGCTGACTGCAGCGACGTGCTCCAGGAGGTCCAACCACACGCCTGCCACGCTGTTCTCCCTCCCTGCTCTTCATATCTCAAGACTTGGGACCAACAAGAGCGTGACGAGGCCGCCGGGGCAGGCTGGGGGAGGCGAGGGAGGCAGGAGCGCTCCTCCAGCTTGGCTCTCACCCTGGGACCAGCCGCGGTTCTTCCCCCTTCCCTCTTTAAACACGCACCTTTGTTACTGTTGTTACTGTTGATTTGTTCTTGCCATGCCAAAGACGAACCGAAGCGGCTTTGCCCACTCACCTTTCCTTCCCTCTAATTTGTGTCTTTGTTGTCGTTGGTCTGTTTAGGTGGATACCCTTCGCCATGTTATCAGCCAGACAGGAGGATACAGTGACGGACTCGCAGCAAGTCAGATGTATAGTCCGCAGGGCATCAGTGTAAGAAAAAAAAAATAGGCTTGGGTTCTTGTTTTTATTTTTTTTTTCATTTCTGTTCTCTCACTACCAATTATTTCAAAGCCATAGGGCTCAGAATGCCACTTAGTAGGACTTGTCTTTGCTTTTACGGTCACCTAGTTTATTGCTTCTGTATCGGTCACGCCAACGGCAGAGCTCTGCCCACGAAAAAAGTGGCGACCGGGCAGGCTCTGTGCAGGCAGCTGGCGTCTAGGCCTGTCACAGCCGATCAGCGTTGGCGCGGCACCTGCGGCCACATGCGTTCGGCTGAGAGGAACTGCTAAACAGGTGACACCTCGCGTAACCGCGGTGGGGAATGTCACCACGAGCACCCCAATGATTGCTCCACGCCGAGCAATCCATCCCGGAGCGGCCACCCAAAAATAGCCCCTTCGTGGCCAGCATCCAAAGCCGGGCCGGGCGAGCGGGAGGGGGCTGTAAGCGCGGTGACGATGGGGTTGACGGCAATAATGATCATAAATAGGAGGAGAAGGGGGAGAAAAACAAGCGCAACCCAAGAAAACCTCGCCCAACCGGGCCGGGGGAGGCTGCGAGGGGGAGGGAGGGCTTCGAAGCATCTTCTCCTTGTTCGTGGGTACGCTGGCGGGTTCTGACTAGCATGAAAATTCGTAGCGACAAGCTGTGTCGTACAGGGTGAAATCGATCAGACACACACAAGGAGAACCGAGTGTAGATTCGGGACAGCAATCCAACTTCATTTCTCAGATCAATCGTCCGCCATCTCAGCGGCGGTGACAGCAAGCTGGGAGAAGAGGGCAGCCTGGAAAAGGAGGCCGTGCTTGCGGAGTGGCTGGTGGTGGCGGCGGCCGGGGTGGCGAGGGGAGGAGGGGGCGGCTGGCCATGGCCGTGGCTTTCTGCCGCGGCCCCGTGGAGCGGCGAGGAGGATGAAGGTCAAGGTGGGGTGGTCTTGGGCTGGGCAGGAAGGTGGCGGGCGCCGCGTTGTGTTTTGGTGAGGATGTAGCCGATGGGAAGGTTGGGAGAGGTGCATCAGAGAGGGGGTCAGGTCCCTGCCTTGGCTTTCAGCTCACCCCGGCAGCACCACGGAGCATGGGAGAGGTGTATTTATGGGGTGAGGGGGTCAGGTCCCTGCCTCGGCTTTCGGCTCGGCCCTGCAGCACCACGGGCTGCCCCGGCAAAGCGCCCGCCTGCGGCAAGGCAGCCAAGGGAAGCCCGCGGAGCTCCCGGCTCCGCCAGCCGGCATCTGTGGCTTCTTGTCAGCTCGAAACAAAGGCGCTGAGAAGGAGATGTGATACACGAGGAGGCATTAAAAGAGCTTCCTCGCAGCCTCCAGCCCTTCCCTGCCTCTGCCTTTCGTTCAGGGATGGGAGAACATGGCCTCAGCCGCCAACCACGGGGCGCCTTGCCCTGCCGCGTCTCCCTTCGAGTCCCTCCAAGGAAGCCACCTGGGTCTTGCCCTTTGTCACCTTGCATCTGGCCATCTTGGGGCCCTTGGCCTTCGGGAGGCCGCCACCGGCGCGGGGAGACCCCAGGGGGGAGGACGGGCAGGAGAAGGGGCCGCGGGATGGGGGCTGCGCTCCCCGCTCCGTCGGGCGCTGGGGCTTAGCGGGCAGCTTGACGTCACGAGGCAGAGCCAGGGAGGATTTGTGAAGTAATGTAATTGAACATGTGCAGATAATTATGTCTCATTACATAAGCCCGTTGCAAAAGCGGTGCTTGAAAATGCCACATGAAAGAGCCTATCGTTCCGCATTAATTTCTCTGTGCGCTGAATTTATTCCCTTTCTGGCTTTTTAATACTTGAAGAGTAAATGAATCAGAGGCTGATCATGATAAGAGATGATACTTTTGTATAAATTAAAATACCCCCAAGGAAAGAGGCTGAGCTGATTACGGTTGCAGTTGGCTTGGAAAATAACAGGGGGCTGGGTTGAGCCAAAATTTGGGGGGGGAAGGGTTGCTGCTGGGGATTACGAGGCAGGGAGGGGGGCGATGGGAGAGGGGAGAAGAAAGAAGTAGTGGGAACTTGAAAGCCAAACACAACGTCAGCAGCTGGGCTGGTATTTCTGGCTGCCAGCTGTGGTGGTAACGGGAGCAGCACTGGGACTTGGCGAGCTGGCAGCAGCTCGGCGCTGTGCTCTGCGCTTCCCAGAGGGGGACCCGGGGTGGGTGGCAGGCGATGGCTGCTCAGGCTGGTTTTCTTGGTGGGCAGGAGCAAAAATCGGCCCAAGGGGACCAGGCATGGGAAGGATGATGTTCGGAGACAGGGCAGTGGGCACACAGCCCACCAATTTGGGGGGATACTCCGTATATCCAGCTAGTGTGGTCTTCCTGATAGACGTCTGGAGCCAGACAAGGAGTCTACAGCGGAGCAGAAAGTTTAGGAAGCATCTTCTGGGTTGTCTCTCAAGACCTTTTGCTTGCCACTTCGTGTCTTCGCGTCCAGCCAGATCCCAAAGCACTCGATGGCCCCCGGCCGTGTGGTTTGCCCACCCCTGAAGCCTGGCTGCCCTCTGGGAAGTGCTGATCCCGGGGTAGGTGCTGGGCAGCTCCGTGCAGGCAGGGGCTGTCCCGTCGCTGGAGCAGCAGGCAGGTTTTCCCTGCCTCTCCTCAACCCCTTAATGCCAAGGAAGGGAAGCAGGACGCAGAGGAAGGCTGCCAGCAACACAGAAAGCTGCGATCCCTGCCTAACCCGAGCATCCCTGTGAGCTGCTGGAAGGAGATGAGCCGAAACCGAGTCAAGAGCCCTGTCACAAAGATCTCCGTACGGGGCTGAGGTTAAGTCATCCCCGGAGCCCGTCAGGTCTGGGAAGGCAGCAGCAGGTTGCCCGGCTCCACCGCTGTAAAGCTTGGCAGGGGAAGGCAACGCGCAGGGTTTCGCCTTCCGTGATGGAGGCTGAATTTTGAAACGCGTGTACGTCGTGACAGCTGAGGACAGAAATACACCCAGAGCCCCGTTGCCTCCCCGACTCTTCTGCAAGCGCGTCTTGCCGCTGACAGCTCCGCCGGCGCTGGTTCTGCATCGTTACCAGGATGATCGGCCATGTCCCAGCCGCTGGCTCCCCGTGGCCGAGGCAGAGCACGCAGCCCACCTCGCCTCTCCGGCTGGAGATGGTGCTGAGCAGCACGTGTCCCGGCGAGGAACGGGCTTTTGGCCTCACTCCGTGAGATCCCCCAGTCCCTGTCGGGCACACCTGGAAAGAGGATGTCCCACCTACGTCCTCCGCGCGGGCGATTGCTCCTGTGGATCTGCGCATGAACACGCTGTTATTCAGACTGGCTTGCTGCAAATACTTGGCTCAGTCTGCTAATTAATTAGTGATTAATAATCGTCTTAAAGAAAAACCCGTGCAGAGGGTTCTTTTTGGACTCCCAGCTCCCTCTTCCCTTCTCCCCCATGTTCCCTCCATCCCTAATCCTGCAGCGAAGAAAATTGAACAGGCTAGTTTATAAATCACTGTTAATACAGGAGGCTATTTTTAAAGTTCATCTGTGCAGGATTCTTTTTTTTTTATATATTTAAAATGCCGTTTTACCTATTTACACAGCCACCGTGAGGGCAGTGCTCAGTAACCGTGTGCCGGGGGGGCTGACATCCACGGCTGCCAGCTGAAAGCGAGGAGCACCGTGCTACCCATGGGAGGTGGGGCCCCTTTCTCCAAGAATTTACGCCCCCCAGCAAGCTGCGCTTCACGACCTGCGATGATGCTCACGATAGGAAAGGTGCTCTGAGAGGTGTTCGGTGCCCAGGCCCCATCCACCCATCAGCCCCCTGCCTCCTGAGAGATGCCTTCGCAGGACCTGGAGGCTGCCACCGTCACTCTCGGGAAGGGGTTTGGGGTTTTTCCATCTGCTGCCAGGTCCGTGTAAGAAGAGCTTCAGCACGTATCGCAGGGAGGGCACGTTTGGCTCGCAGAGGTATGGGACCTCTTGGAGGCTGCTCCCCTTCTCTCAGACCTGCTGGTGTCCGCTGTGTTTGGAGGCTGACCTGCCCTGTTGATGGTGGGACAAGGATTTGGTCACACAGAGCGGGACGTGGCGACAGCCTCCGTGCCAGGCAGAAAGCTCCTTACAGACCTGGCAGGAAACCAGCCCCACGTCGGAGGCCCAGGCGGAGAGCCAGCCAGACCTGCTGGAGGAACAGCGCTGGGAGACCTGCAGGAAGCGGCCCCAGAACCCGTTGCTTCAGCAGTCCACCACCGGGGCTCCACCGCTTGGACAGCCACCGAGGCCGTGCCCGTGCTCTGGCACCAGAAGGTGACATTTGGAGAGATGTCCCGGAGAGCCCTGCCGTGCCTGGGGCCGTGTCCCTCCCCAGGAAGTCACCGCTGCGTGCGGGGGCAGTGAGCAGGGGCAGCCGCTGCTGCCTCCTCCCCAGGCTCCCTCTTTGAGGGGTGCTCATCACAGCGGATCCCGAGGGACCGACTAGTCAGATCCCAAGAGATCTCCTTGCAAAGGGGCCGGGCCAGCCGGGTGGGATCGGGTTCATCCTGCACATGGCTCGGTGAGTGTGGCAGGGGGGTGAAAGGAAAGGGAAGGATCCAGCCTCCTCGTGGAGAGCTTGTACATGCCGTGCAGCAAAGGATGGCATCGAGATGCTGAAGTTGTGGCCAACCCCGGGGCCTCTTTTGGTCCCTAACCTGGGGGCAGGGGGAGCAGGAGCATGAGTGGGGGGAAGCACCTTGATGGCCAGACCCCTAGGAGCGTGGGTCAGCATCTCACCACCATCCTCTCGTCTTCCCTCTGGATGGGACTGGGAAATGCTCATCGGGGGCACAAAACCTTTCCTGCAAAAGGTGAAGGCCGGTTCCCACCTCGAGCACAGCGGGGCTTCCCTGTGTATGGGGGGGCACGAGAGAGAGGTGCTGAGCATCGAGGCACCGCAGCCATTGTCTTCAAGACGTTTCTCCCCCTCCCCTTGCTCCTCTCAGCCTTGGCAGGCATGAAAAAGCCTCTCTAAAAATAGTTCAGCACAATAGGGACCGAGCCCTGCTCCGAGCAGCCCCCGCCGCCTCTCCCCCCTTCTGCTCGCTGTAATGACCCTGCAAACACTAAATGGCATCTGAGTGCATTAAGCAGCAAACTCTCCGGTGACATAGCAATTACGGCTCTGAAATAGATTTGGTGCGTCACGGAAGATAAGGGTTTTGAAAGTTTCTGTTGTGATTATAGCTTGTAACTCCAACAAATAACAGGCTTCGTAATAAGAGGCTGCCAGCGCAGCTATTGTGGTTCTCTCTCACTGATGGCACGTAAATTGCTATTAATGTCCTAAGTGTACTTGAATATGCCAGTCTCTGGGCGGTGGAGTTGGCTCTGTGTCTCTCTTTACACGGCCTGTCACTGTCGGGCTGATAATCTACAGTAATTGCTGCCTCTTGCAGTGGTCCAAGACGCGGAAGGGTGGGTGCCGCGTCTCGGGGTGCGAGGTGTCGGGGCCCGTGCGTGGGTGCGAGGCGGCCGCGGGGGGCACGGCGAGCCCGGCTGTCTCCGCAGGCACCTGCAGGGTTGTTGGCGAGGCCGTAAACGTCTGCGCGTGGTCTGGTTTCATGCTTGCACCCAAGGTGAGGCCGAGTGGTGTTTGCTAACCCGCCACCAACTTCTGGTCGCGGTTTCCACCTTCCTTTCTGCGGCCTGCGCGCGTTGCAAGGCGCGGTGTGTGCTGGCACGCTTGGAAGTGTCCACGGGGAGCGTGCAAGCCGGTTACGTTGGACTCCTGTCTTTTCTGCTTTTTGCACGCCGTGCCACAAGTTGGTTTTAGACCCCCAAATTTGCCTTTTGGTGCCTCCTTGCTCCCACCCCCTGCTAGCCCTTGGCGAGGGTGCGCAGGGGCCAGCCAGCAGTCCTGCTCCATGCACCGGGCAGCGTTGGGTTCCTACCCTTCCCCTGGACGCTTCGGGGTGGGCACGGCCCCAGAACGTCCTCGTGGCCCCCTGCCACGATGAGCACAGCTCTGCGTGCCGCGGGGTCCCGGCCGTGGGGCTGTCAGCCCCGGTGATGGATGCCCTGCGGCAGGAGGCAGCGGGACAGGCAGCCGGCGAGGGCGCAGCAGCCCGGGCACGTCTGAAGCGGGACGGCGGCTGCTGCCGACTCAGCGCAGGCAGGAGTGGGGAAGGATTAATTAGCCAGGCACTGAATCAATGTCAGAGCGAGCAGAGGAGGTGGGGTGCGACATCTGCTCCTCTCCGAAGGGGACGGCAGCCGTGGAGGAGCAGCTTTTGTGAGCTCTGGCGCGCGGCAGCCGGGGTCCTCTGGCCAGCTCTGCCCTCCAGAGGCCGGAGGATTTGGGCTGTGCGTGGGAAGGCACCGGGGCGTGGGTTGCCCACTCCTGAATTGGTTGAAAAAGCGAGAAAAACGGTGCCTGCCTTTGCTACACGAGCCCTTGGATGTACAGTGGTTGCATCTCCGCTGCGTTGCGGCTTGGGGTCCCTCACAGGGGGACACTGGGGAGCGTGGAGGACCAGCCCCGGGTGGCAGAGGCTGTTGGTGCTGCTCCTGGGAAGCCCCTCGTGCTGGGAGGTGGCCCAAAGCCCTGCGTGCCCGCCGTGGCCCCGGGGAGGATCCTCGGGGTGCGGCTCTGGGTGTGCTGCGTCTGGGGGACGCAGTGGGACATCGCCGCCGCGTCGTGCGGGCAGTCCTGGGATGCGTGCGGGTGGCAGCAGGGGGACCTTTGGGGGTGGGTGCCCGGAAAAGTGGCAGGGGGGCATGGAGCGATGCCAGGGGCATACTGCAGCTCATAGGTCCCGTGGGTGCTGCTGCTTTTCTCTTGTCCTGCATTTTCGTAGAGCCTGGGTCCACACAGAGTGCCAGGATGGGGTTTCCTGTTCAGAGATTGCTATTTTCCTCCTTCTATATGGGGAAGGATCCTATAAGAGGGTTAAGAAAAAAAAAGAGTACAGGGTTTCTGCAGAAATACCTTTATTTTCATAAAAGGACAGAAATTCAATTCAAGGCTTACAATTCACCAAAACCCCCACTTCCACCCAAACCGTCCCGAGCTGCCGTGGCCACCATGGGATGGGGGTGACAGAGCTGGGGGGGGGGGGGACCATCCCTAACGCCACCCGGTCACACCGCCGGGAGGCGGGTGGGCGTTTCGGGGGGACACCGGGTGTGCCGTCGGGTGCCCGTGGTGCTGACATTTTCGTGTCTCCCTCCCCGCAGGCTAATGGAGGTTGGCAAGACGCTACTACCCCGTCGTCGGTGACCTCCCCCACAGAAGGCCCTGGCAGCGTTCACTCTGATACCTCCAACTGATCTCCCAGCAAATTGCATCCCTGGCTGAGCCGGCCCCGGCGGGGGCGGGAGGGGAGGGGGCCTCTCCTAACACCGCAGCAGTCAGACTGGAGGTGAAACCAATCAGCACACACAAGAAGACTCCTTCTCTTCTCTTCTCTTCGTCGGGATGCTTTTTTCAGCCAATCTGGACACTTCTTTATACTCTCTTCCCTTTCTTTTCTGGGTAGAAGCCGCTCTCCCCCCGCCCCTTGCCACCGCCACAACACCCCCCCCCCCCCCCCCCCCCCCCCACCTACGTCTTTTTGACCGTATGAAGTTTTTTGGGGAGAAAAGGGAAAAAAAAAAAAAAAAAAAACAAACACAAAACAACCAACAAAAAACCGACCACCGCCACACCCAACAAACCAGAAGCAGTGCACGGCCTCGCGCTGGCTGTCTCCCCGAGGAGCCAAAAAACGAAGCCCAGTCGAGTCTCAGCCCTTCGCCCGCAGGCAGCCCCGCTCGCCCCACGCTACCTCTCAGTAGGAACACGCCACGGCAGCCCCCTGCCCCGCTGCCCCCTCACCTCCGCCGCTCCCGGACGTAGCGAGCGCGTCGCCGTGCCGTGGCGAGTTGTCCTGGGGACGCGGGGCGGGCGGACGCGACCCCGGTGCACGTAGGAGAAGGAGCCAAATGCCCCCCCCCCCCCCCCACCCCCGTGGTGCTCCCCGGTGCTTTCTGAAGGTACCAGCCCCGTCCCGGCCCCCGGCTGCCACCAGCTCGCCCTTCTCCCCGCCCTGCTCGGTCGCAGACCCCAGCCGCGGCGGCTCTCCGTGTGCCCCGAGAGGTGAAACCCTGCCGGGCCCCGGCCTTGCGGAGCTGCTGGGGAAGGGCAGGAGCGGAGGGAAGGCAAGGAGGCAGAGGCAGGTGAGGAATCGCCCTCGCGCCTCACGAAAGCGCCGAGCGCGTGCGCGGTGGTTCGTGTGAAGGGAGGGACCCGAGCAGTGTTCCCGCAGCGCCTCGGGAGGCCCGCAGCGGACGTTCTGACGTGGAGGAGAGCATCGCGCGGGCCTGGCTCGCCTTGTCACCAGCTGCAGAGCCCAGCGGGCGCCGGGAGCATGCTG